>NW_026945577.1:252500-310000 GCF_034702125.1 Engraulis encrasicolus | reverse complement strand
CATAGTCCTTTCTCTGATAGACATCATTTCACACATGACTCATATGAATATATATGCAGTCACTCACAGCAGACGCAGGTTCCTCAGATTTTTCTTCTGTCATGCATTTCATTTTGCTGAATTGTATCATAAGTTTTACCCAAACAGCAAATAAAATTAGACCAAAGAGATGCTAGAACAGCAAGACCAGTCCTGAACATTATGCACACACGCGCACTCACGCACACACACACACACACACAGATATGCTGGCTCACACATTTCATGTAAGTTGTGCAGGCATACAGTCACAAGACATCATTTCCTCAGAGTTAGTTCTGTTATTCTGTCATCCATATAATTGTGCTGAATAGTACAACGAGTAGACTTGTTGTGTTACACCCCAAATAACATAAACAAACAAAATGTCCAATGAGGAGACGGAACAGTCCGAGATCAGTCCTGTGCAGCCGCACATGCACCACACACACACACACACACACACACACACACACACACACACACACACACAGGCATACAGACACACACACACACACACACACACACACACACACACACACACACACACACACACACACACACACCCCGAGACACAGCCCATTTCCACAGATTTGGTTGTTGTTTTGTCATCCATGTAATTGTGCTGAATAGTGTTGTGAGGAAACTTGGGACTGTTTTACCCCCAAACAACAAAACAAGATGTCCAGGGAGGAGACGGAACATTGCATTACATTAGTCACTCAATCTTTCCTTGAGGGATTCTTGAGGGATTACCACACACACACACACACACACACACACACACACACACACACACACACACACACGCTCGTACAGACAAATAGTCCTTTATGTGCACTCACTCCCCAACACCACTTAATCTTTTTCAGTATTGCCACACATGTTGTTTTCCGGTCTGGAAGAAGAGCCAATCAGATTTTAGGACTTACACTGCCACCTAGTGGTGAGAATAGGACGTGTTCATGAACACGCAAGAGCTGCAGATAGAGAGACGGGGAAGACTGCAATATAAACATCCCTTTGGGATTCTTTGATGTAGAGGGCCAATATGAAGAAAATCAAATTATTTATAGATAGATTTTAAGTAAGGGTTAACGTTCGGCGAGAAGGTCGCTACCGTGGAATAGCAGCACGACAGAGAGAATCTTTAGACCCCGACGCGGAGCGGAGGGGTCTTGTTCTCTCTGAAGTGCTGCTATTCCACAAAGCGACCGACTCGCCGAAAGTTAACCCACTTATTATATGGATATACTTAAATGACTCACACATGGCGGGGACATTTCTTTAGGCCTATTTAATGTTAAGATTGTTGCTGCGCAAAACAAAACAGTGCCGTTGTGGAACACCGCTAGGCAACAGCTAGGTAGCCAGGACAACAGGTGTTGTCTATCAGAGCAGCTGATTAGAGTCTTGTTGAAAAGTCGCTTTAGCAGTGAAAAGTCTTGTTGCCATTGACAGCGGTCTGTTATAGACCAACCCGTCCGTTATCGAAAAATAACAGACGTGCGAACGTTGGGGAGCCCCGTTGAAATGAATGGAGCATTCGACCGATGACGTCACAACCATATAATAATATAAATTAATATATATAATATTATGTACTTTAACTTACTTTGCGGTTAGGATTTGTATGGATCTTAGGACTTACAGTGCCACCTGCTGGTGAGAATAGGTTATGTTCATGAACACACAAGAGGAAGACGGGGAAGAAAACAACACAAACGTCCCTTTTAGAGTTATGTGATATAGAGGCCAATATGAATATAATATATTTATAAATATATTTAAATCTAAAAATATATTTAATATAAATGTAGAAAAAATAAATATTTAAAATTGTATCAAATAATTGGGTATTGGGCTTTTGTGATTGCCTGGTAACCACCAGACCTAATCACAAGCGAGATTGTGTAGAACGTAAGGCAGTATGGGAGTTCCCAGGCTACTTTTGTGATACAAAGGCCAAAATTAATAAAATGTGGAATTAAGAGTGCTGCTGCGTTCAAGTAGTAAAACAGGTGATGGTTTGAAGGTGCTCTTAGGCTGAGAGGTAGAAGACGTAAAAGAAAAGTAGAATGATACAGAGAATTACAATGAATAAAATGTATTTATATTTTAAATTGTTTATTTTGTTACACTCTACTGGCCAGGTTATACTAATTTTGCGGAGTGCAACAGAAGTTGCAATGACATGTAAATATTATGTACTACTTATACTTAAGGTCTACATATAAATCCTAACAATGCAGGTATATTTTATAACCTGTTGATGCATGTAGTTACACTTCAGAAAGACAGTAGTAAAACAAATGATAAAACATAAATGATTTTTTTAATGTCAAGACTGCACCCATACCGTACACATGCAGTGCAGGGACATCCCACTCACACACAGAGATACACACGATTAACCCACAATGATGACCCATCATTTTAACCCTGTACTCTTCTCTCTTGTTTTCCTTATCTCCAGATGTGGGAGGGCCGGTGGCGTGTCATTCCCCACGACGTGCTTCCTGATTGGCTGAAGGATAACGACTTCCTGCTCCACGGGCACCGCCCCCCCATGCCATCATTCAGGGCCTGCTTCAAATCCATATTCAGGATACACACCGAGACGGGAAACATATGGACGCATCTACTAGGTAACACACACACACACACACACACACACACACACACACACACACACACACACACACACACACACACACACACACACACACACACACACACACACACACACACACACACACACCGAGACCGGCAACATATGAACACATCTACTAGGTAACAAACGCGTGCACACGCACACACACGCACACACACGCACACACACATGCACACGCTCTCGCTCTCTCTCTCTCACTCACATGCACAATTTCTACTGTAATTTACCCCCTTTTAATTAGTGTCACAAGTCAAAATAAATGTTCAAAATGTGTCATAAATTAAAAAAATCTCTCTCTCTCTCTCTGTCTCTCTCTCCTTCCCTCCCTCTCTCTCTCTCTCCATCTCTCCTCCAGGTTGTCTATTCTTCCTGTGTCTAGGTATCGTCTACATGTTCCGGCCCAACATGTCGTTCGTGGCTCCCCTTCAGGAGAAGGTGGCCATCGGGATGTTCTTCCTGGGGGCCATCCTCTGCCTCTCCTTCTCATGGCTATTCCACACCGTCTACTGCCACTCGGAAGGAGTCTCACGCGTATTCTCCAAGTAAGAATAAGGCTAAGAAACACACACACACACACACAGACACACACACACAGACACACACACACACACACACACACACACACACACACACACACACACACACACACACACACACACACACACACACACACACACCCTCTCCTTCTCATGGCTATTCCACACCGTATACTGCCACTCCGAAGGAGTCTCACGCGTATTCTCCAAGTAAGACACATATTACTTATTTATTTGTGCCCACAATTCAAAATTGAGTTTCCTTTTAGGGTTAGGTTGTTTGCGTTAATTGTTGAGAAGCCAAGCATCCTTTCACACACACACACTCACACACTCACTCACTCTTCTGGTCATGAGTTCCTCCGTGCTGTGGTTGTACTATTCCTATGTATATTCATCTCTCTCTCTTTCTCTCTCTGTCTCTCTCTCTCTCTCTCTCTCTCTCTCTCTCTCTCTCTGTCTCTGTCTCTGTCTCTGTCTCTCTCTCTCTCTCTCTCTCTCTCTCTCTCTCTCTCTCTCTCTCTCTCTGTCTCTCTCTCCCCGTCTCCAGGTTGGACTACTCTGGGATAGCGTTCCTCATCATGGGTTCCTTTGTGCCGTGGCTATACTACTCGTTCTACTGTAACCCCCAGCCGTGCTTCATCTACCTGTCCGTGGTGTGTGTGCTCGGAGTGGCCGCCATCTTCGTCTCACAGTTGGACTTCTTCGCCACGCCGCAGTACCGCGGAGTCAGAGCAGGTGAGAGACTGTGTGTGCGTGCGTGTGACGAGTTTTGCACAGTTTTCCTGCAGTGTCTGTGATTTTCTTTTGCCACAGCGCATTTCTGTTGCTGAACGCAAATATGCTTTGCTGTGCCTTAACCAAAACCATCCCTGAACCTAACCTGTCAGTAAAGCAATGTTTCTGCTGCTTTACTTTTGCCACGAACAGCGTAATTTGGCGAGTTTATAGCCAAATTGTGCCCAAACCTAAACTATACCTAAACCTAACCTGTCACAGGGCGTTGTGGAGTACGCCTTAGCTTGCAAAGGCGTATTGGACACACGTGATGGTCGGTTCAAATCAGCGTCTCATCTATACGCTAAGCACGATGACATGTTGGTTTAGTATATTATGTTTGTGTATTCTGCAGGTGTGTTTGTGGGTCTGGGTCTGAGTGGCGTGGTGCCCACTCTGCACTTCATGATAGTGGAGGGGCTTCTGCATATATGTGTTATCGTACACTGTGTATGGTCTGCATATGTGTATATATGTAATATAACCCAGTTTATTGTTTATGTTTACCTCAGGTGTGTTTGTGGGTCTTGGTCTGAGTGGTGTGGTCCCCACTCTGCACTTCATGATTGTGGAGGGGCTGCTGCATGCGTTATTATATATGATATTGTATATAATAATCTAATATATTATGTATTGCAGGTGTGTTTGTGGGTCTGGGTCTGAGTGGTGTGGTCCCCACTCTGGACTTCATGATAGTGGAGGGGCTTCTACATATGTGTATATAGCCCAGGGTGGCCGCGGGTCCTTAAAAAGTCTTAAAAAGTCTTAAATTTCATTTTCGCCAAATAAGGCCTTGAAAAGTCTTATTTTGTCTTAAATGTTCAACCCAAATGTCTTAAATTTGTGGAGCTTAATTTAGGGAGGAATAATTATGTCAGCCATGTGATGAACTTCGCGACGGAAATCGGGAGTTGTAGCCATGTAGTGTAATTTAGAACGCATTATTGAATTTTATTTAGTGTAAAGTGTATTTAGTGTTTTCAAATGGCTAAATTAATGTAAATAACCAATTGGTTTTTGTGCTTCATTTGAACCTATGTATGATCTTGCGAGTTGGTCCTAATTTAATTTGGAAAATGGTATTGAAAAGTCTTAAAATGTCTTAATTTTGACTTGCTAAAACCTGTAAACGCAGCGAGTTGGTCTTAATTTTATTTGGAAAATGGTATTGAAAAGTCTTAAAATGTCTTAATTTTGACTTGGTCAAACCTGTAGACACCCTGTAGTCATATAACCTACTGTAATATCAAATCTAATATAAATTGTATTGTATTCTGCAGGTGTGTTTGTGGGTCTTGGTCTGAGTGGTGTGGTCCCCACTCTGCACTTCATGATAGTGGAGGGGCTTCTGCATACGTGTTATTATATATAGTATGTATATGTAAACTAGAGGTGCTCCGATTGCTCGGCAGCCGATCAGGATCGGCCGATAATGGCCAAAAATAGCCTGATCGGAGATCGGAAAAACATGCCGATCAAAAAACCGATCCAGAGATATTAAATTCCTCACGCAACCATTTTGCCTTTACACCTGGCGCTGCATGTCTAGGTGCTGGCTCTGCACAGCTGCTGCACCAAAAGAAGACATTTTTGGTTGTCTATAACTTTTCGGAATTCCCTCCTTCATTTTCACCATTTATAATCATATCTGCACCAACAATGATCTGATTTTCCGATCCATGCGCCGTTTAGCCTACATGACTTGTAATTTGCGAATGACTTGTCAGTCTCGCCATGTTAGCTATTTTGAGTTACAGCCTATGGAAGTTGTCAGTCAGCACGCAACAACTAAATGTTTCCAAAACAAACATAGACGGTATTGTTTTTAAAGTTGTAGCCTAATTGACAGCCAGTTCATTAGTTTGTAGTCGCTGCAACACCAAACAGCAACACTCAGGGAGAGTGGACGGTGAAACTCAAAGAGTCTGTGCAGGGAATTCTACAATCCATGACAGTGTTGCAGAGAAAGCGCTTTCCTTGCAGACACGTGTTGTGCGTGTTGCCTGTTCTTTCAAGTTAAGTTTTTTTTTCTTGTTTAGAATCTCAAGTGTTTCAGTTACAATGTAATTTGCGACTGACTTCTCCTCGCCAGTTAGCCATTTTACGTTATAACCTGACTAGTTGCCTCGGTCAGCACGCGACAATTTCACGTTGTCCACACAAACATGTCAACGTTATTCTTTTCAAAGTTGTAATTGAGAGTCAGTCGATTTGTTTGATAGTCGCTGAAACGCCAAACGGCGACAGGTGAGGGCAGAGGGAGAGAGCTCAGATGCAGAACGGCAGCGGAGCACTGCAGCTGTGGACTGTGACAGAGAGAGGAGGGGCTCTCCTCACGAGGCTGCTCATTTAAAGCGACAGGGTTTTTTCTCGTATGTAGAAGACTACTTGAAGTAGGCCTAATGTTTCAGTTTCAATTAAATCTTAAATAGTTTAGTAATTATATGCAATAACGTATACATTGATTAATACTGTAGTAGACTTACTTGTAGGCTATATTACCAACACTAGTCTGAAAACTGAAAGATAATAATAATAATAATAACAATAGGCCTAATAATAAGAATAATAAGAATAATAGCCTAATAATAGGCCTACATTGTGAAAGTGACATGTGCTAATTAAGATTGATTGGTTTATGGGCAGAAATGGTATTCAATAAGAATAATTAATAGGCTATTAAAAAAATAGGAAATAATTTCTGTGATCGGCAATGATCGGTGATCGGCAGATAAAGATTTTTGGTGATCGGTATCGGTGATCGGGCCCAAAAAATGGTGATCGGAGCACCTCTAATGTAATATATAACTCATTATATTATATTTCTATTCTGCAGGTGTGTTTGTGGGTCTGGGTCTGAGTGGCGTGGTCCCCACTCTGCACTTCATGATAGTGGAGGGGCTTCTGCATACGTGTTATTATATATAGTATGTGTATATGTATGTAATATATTGTATTATATTCCACAGGTGTGTTTGTGGGTCTGGGTCTGAGTGGCGTGGTCCCCACTCTGCACTTCATGATAGTGGAGGGGCTTCTACATATGTGTAATATGCATATAATAATGTAATATAACCTACTGTATATATTGTATTGTATTCTGCAGGTGTGTTTGTGGGTCTGGGTCTGAGTGGCGTGGTCCCCACTCTGCACTTCACGATAGTGGAGGGGCTTCTACATATTTTTTTATGATATACCGTGTATACATCTCTTATATACAGTAATCTAATCCGGTTTATTGTGTGATGTTTGTTTACCTCAGGTGTGTTTGTGGGTCTGGGTCTGAGTGGTGTGGTCCCCACTCTGCACTTCATGATAGTGGAGGGGCTTCTGCATACGTGTTATTATATAAAGTATGTGTATATGTATGTAATATATTATTTCTATTGCAGGTGTGTTTGTGGGTCTGGGTCTGAGTGGCGTGGTCCCCACTCTGCACTTCATGATTGTGGAGGGGCTGCTGCATGCGGTGACTATGGGCCAGATGGGCTGGCTGCTCCTCATGGCCTCCCTCTACATCACCGGGGCCGCCCTCTACGCCCTGCGCATCCCCGAGAGGTTCTTCCCTGGCAAGTGCGACATCTGGGTACGTACATGCATAGAGAAAACATACATGATACATGCACACAATACACAACAGGTAGCCACTCGGATCCACGCGCACACACACCTGCTAATACACACACCTTTGTAGACGCACACCGAGAGGTTCTTCCCTGGCAAGTGCGACATCTGGGTATGTACATGCATAGAGAAAACACACATGATACATGCACACAATACACAACAGCACAATACACAACACAATACGCCACTCAAACAGAAAGACTCATACCTGAGAGATTCTTCCTGGCAAGTGCGATATCTGGGTACGTACATACGTAGAGAAAACACGCACGCACTCACACACACACACACTCTTGATCAAACACACAGGAAGACGCATCCATATTCACACACACACACACACACACACACACACACACACACACACACACACACACACACACACACACACACACACACACACACACACACACACACACACACGACAGCGCGCAACTGAGACGTGCACACAGACCTAGACACATAAGCAGTGTAGGCACACCCACAGACAAACCAAATAAAAACATTGGAAAGACCAACTTGTCCAGCAATTAAATATGTGCAGTGCTCTTGAACAAACACATTTGCCTGCTCGCCTGCCTGCTCTAAAACACACACCACACCAGCTTAGACACACACAGACAGAAAGTCACATACATATTTACACACACACCACACCACACCACACCACACCACACACACACACTCACACACTCACACACACACACACACACACACACACACACACACACACACACACACACACACACACACACACACACACACACACACACACACACACACACACACACACACACACACACACACACACTCTTTATTTCACTAATGTGTGCTTGCTTAGACAGCTGATGTAACACTCTTCAAACCTGCTGGTGTTTACAAACAGCTCCTATATCCAGTCTCAATGACTCACTCAGACACACGTACACGTGACACACACTGTCTTTTTTGTGCTCTCTCTTATTGTGTACATGATTTAGAGCTCCATAAATAATATTTAATATTTGATTACAGTTAGAAAGCCGTGATGCGTCAAATTTCGACGAAGTCGATGGTACTGACTCTATCCCTATCTGTCTGTCTCTCTCTTTCTCTCTCTCTCTCTTTTTTCTTTCTTTCTTTCTTTTCTTATTTTGCCTCTCTCTTTCTTTCTCCCTCCCTTTCTTTTCTCCCCCCTCTGCCCCCCGCCCTCTCTCTCTCTCCCCCTACCTCCTCTCTCTCTCTTTTTTTGCTTTTTTCCCTCTCTCTCTCTCCCCTCCTTCTCTCTCTCTCCACCCCCCCCCTCTCTCTCCCCTCTCTCTCCCCCCCCCTCTCTTTTCTTCTGTCTCTCCCTCTCTCTCCCTCTCTCTTTCCCCTCCTTCCCCCTCCCCCCCCTCTCTCTCTCCTTCTCTCTCTCTCTCTCCTCCTCCAGTTCCACTCTCATCAGTTGTTCCATATCCTGGTGGTGGCGGGGGCCTTCGTCCACTTCCATGGCGTCTCCAACCTGCAGGAGTTCAGATACACCGCCGGGGGCTGCGAAGCCGAGGACGATGGAACCCTGTGAAGACACACACCTCACACACACACACCTCACACACACACACCTCACACACCCGACACACACACACACACACACACACACACCCGACACACACACACACACACACACACACACACACACACACACACACACACACCTGCTGCGCTGAGGATGGGGCGCGCTGGGATGATGACACGTACACACACACGCACAAGTATACAGGCATGGTCTCAAACACACACAGTGACACATATACTGACAGACACACACACACACACACACACACACACACACACACACACACACACACACACACACACACACACACACACACACACACACACACACACACACACACACACACACACACACACACACGGACAGGGGAGCCCTGTGACAACAAAGCTCACACACACACACACACACACACACACATCAACACACGCCACACACACACACAGTCTCGATCCCACACATGTATGGGGAAGGTGTTGTTTGTGCCTCCTCGCAAGAGGCATTGCGCCCGTGAACATACACTGTGTGTCTATGACTGTAGTGTACCCGCTCCACACAGACACTAGTGGGCGCTATGGAGCATGTTCACAACCCCTTTGGACTGACTTGTGTGGACTGTTTTTTCTGCTCCTCTTTTTGTCTCCTCTCCTCTCCTCTCCTCCAACCCCTCCCCTCTTTGCAAAGATCAACTTATCTTGAAGAGTGGTTTATGTGCGTGTTGTTTTTGATGTTCAACAGTGTGTGTGTGTGTGTGTAGTGTGTGTGTCTCGCCATGGTAACAGTGTGAAAATTCGATCTCCAAGGTGATTGTGTTAAGAGTGTGTGTGTGTGTGTGTGTCTGTCCATGTGTGAAAAGTGTGCGTTGTCATGGTGTATGATGTGGAATGATGGATGACCGAGTTGTGTGATGAAAAAAAAGAGGAGGAGGAGGATTTTCATAATAAGGAAGAAAAGAAAGAAAAGCTTTACAGGACTGACAACAAATAAGACAAAATAAAACAGAACAAAGAACATACAAAAAGAAAAGAAAAGAAGATATGAGACAAGAGAAGTCATCAGAGATGGCAGTTACATGCAGGGAATATTCCAGTTTCAAAAAGGAATGTTGTCAGTGTTTCGGTTTAAAACAAGTTCCGGAATTTTCTGCAGTGTTCTGCTTCCGGAATATCCCCGGAACATTCTTAACAGTCAGCCACATTCAGAATCAATGAAGAATTTACATGACTCGTGGTGGAATGCTGCCAATATTCTGTTTCGGAATCATGTGAATATTCCTCGCTCCTGTAACTGCCATCTGAGTGTGTTTTCTGTTCTATTGCCGGGTGGGGGTGGGATTAGGTTAGAAGCAGAGGTGATTTTCAAACCCTTGTTCTGTACATAAGATTTCTACATTTTTGTGCTATTTAGATTTATATGAAATATATCTTTTTGAAAGACAAAAACGCATACAAGCATACACACATACACACACACACACATACACACACATGTAACTGCTCTGAACTGTTAAGTGAGGATGAGAACTGCTGCTGACACACACAAACACACACTTCTACACACACGCACGCACACACACATACTTCTACAAACACACACACACACACACACACACACACACACACGTAAGGCAGCATTGCATCGTCATAGACCAGTTCAGCAGTGTTCATCTAGCATATACAAATTGAAAAAAGTTCTAAATCTATATTTTCTATTTATCTCTGTGATAACCGTGTTTGGACAGCTTTGGGTTGCTTGGTATCATGCTCAGACATGAGTGAAGTGAAGCGTGAAACACACACACACACACACACACACACACACACACACACACACACACACACACACACACACACACACACACACACACACAGGCACACACAGGCACACACAGGCTTTACTTTAGATCTCTTACCTCCACCAGAGTCTACTCTGGACTGGGTAAGAATTGGAGCAACTGCCACACACACTCACACACACGCACACAAAAAGTGTCTGACTACAAAACATACACACACACACACACACACACACACACACACACACACACACACACACACACACACACACACACACACACACACACACACACACACACACACACACACACACACACACACACACACACACACACACAGGCACACACAGAGGCTTTACTTTAGATCTCTTACCTCCACCAGAGTCTACTCTGGACTAGGTAAGAATTGGAGCAACTGCCACACACACACACACACGCACACAAAAAGTGTCTGACTACAAAACATACACACACACACACACACACACACACACACACACACACACACACACGTCAAACGAGATCTCAGGGCACTCGAGGTGTGATGGGGCTGGCATTAACATCCCTCCCAGGAAGCCACAACATGTCATAGTTACCCCCAACACCACACGTTACCACACCATAGAAACACACACACACACACACACACACACACACACACACACACACACACACACACACACACACACACTCAACACACATGCTCGCTCACTCACTCAAAGCGCTTCAGTTTCTACATTATTACATTATAATAATAATAATGATTATTATTATCAGATGAACAGATGGGGTCATTCTAAAACAAACAAAGAAAAAAACAATACGTTTGTTTGATTTTGTTGGCTTGTTTATTTTTTATTATGCCTATTATTGATATTAATTTATTTCCCATGCCTTTTTGGAATTGCATTGCGATTGCGAGTGTGTGAGAGAGAGGGGTCCTGCTCGGCTAAGGCTGAGCTAAAGGACTAACGCAATAGACTCTTTATCCGCAGTGTGCGTGCATTCTCGTGTGTGTGCGTGCGTGTGTGTGCGTGTGTGCGTGCGTGTGTGTGTGTGTTTGATGCAATAGACTCTTTACCTACAAAATGTGTGTGTGTGAGTGAGTGAGTGAGTGATGCAATACTCTTCATTTGCAGTGTGTGTCCGCGAGCGTGTGTGTGATGTAAGACTTTATCTGCTGTATCTAATAAATATTTCTGAATCTGTCGTTGTGTCCGTTGGCTCTTAATTGTCATAGCTGAGGGTAATAATAATTGTGCACATCCCCAGGAAAAGGTGCAGGAGGACAAAGGCTGACTGAAAGTTTGGAGCGAGGAGTCCGCACACTTGAAGACAATGGTTGAAACGGAATTCAATTCAATTCTTAATTAAGGGATAGTATTAGGCCCTTGAGATAAGCCATCTCAGTTTCCCAAAAACACGAAAGACATACATTGCACACAGTCACACATCCCTACCAAACCATTCCATCCTACCCTAACAGTGTACGCAAAAAAAAACAGAAATTACATTTGTAATACACTAAATAGAAATGATAAATAAAAGACAAATAAAGGACTCTATTGAAAATTGAAAATCAGTTAAATAAAAGAAGTTAGTAGGAAAAAATAAGCATGTATATAATGCTGCCATATAGGCCTACTATACATATGCTGCCACATAATCCAGCCATGGAATGAAAAGTCATAGAAAAAGGCATCACATCATCTAGACCACAGCTAGACATTGACCACTCTCACACGTACCATACATGTAGCTGAAGTGTTCATGCACAGTCCGCTCGAACCCGCTACCTCTTAGTCAATGCTCCAGTTCGGGTATGGGAGGCCCAGCACGACAGCACTGGACTAAAGGACCAATCTAATAGCTCAGCGCTACCGATACTGTATGAGCAAAAATACTGAATCAAACCAAGATATCGCAAAACACGCCCACTCAATGCAAAAGCATGTGCTCAAGTTGGGTCTCCTAAGGGGGGTGTTGTCACCTACTTTTTCTTCTCTTTTTGAGGTGTTGGCGCAAGACATGCGCTACCGCCATCTACAGCGCTAAGGGGACTTCATTGATTCTCAACCTCAGGACTCCAAAGGTCTCCTAACCGAAGGTCTCTTAAAGGGGCGTTCACCCGACATAAAGTGGATACCGGAAAAGAAACAAAATGACGCTTCTTGTTAGATCCACCTTCTTTGGTATGAGGCTTCGGGAGGGAGGTTTACTAACGTTCCACACCACACTTAAGTTGGCCTCCGTTACACATAGACAACAGCCGACTCACTGATTACTTTCACACATTGGTATAGACCACAGCTAGACAACACACTGACCGCTCTCACACACAGAAAGACCCCAGACTACATCAAGATTCAATTTAAAAAATTTTAATGGGTCTTGTTGTCATCTCTTGCTGGCACAATTGGCAGTTCAATTAAATCTGGTGAATTCAGGTAAATTGGGCTGCACTTTTTGTGCCTATAAGTGGATGGTCCAAAGTGGCCCAATTTACCTGAATTCACCATACATTCATCTTATCATGGGCATACTGTATACATCAGGGGTCCCCAAACTAAGGCCTGGGGGCCGGATGCGGCCCGCCACACCCCTTTGACCGGCTCTCCACCTCTCTGCACCTCACCATTTGAACTGACCCAAAGAAGCAATCCTCACAGAATAAAAAATAATGATGAAATATATTTTTTAAATATTTTACTTTGTTTATTAACAGGCCTTACAGTTTAATTTTCACTAACCTAGTGTGAATCACCAGAAGTTCATTGTCTTGATAGTTTCTCATCTCACTATAATATAAAAAGGCCTGTCATTTCTATTGTATCACTCATAAACTATCAATCACCATATTTTTCCAACCTTTCCTTGCTATTATTATATGGTTATTAGAAATTAAAAGGAATACCTGTGGTATTTCAAAGTAAGAAACATGTGAAGTACTCACTTCTTTTGAAAATCTCTTGAAATGATGAACTATTTTGTGCTAGAAATTATGGCCATAACAGGCAGTGGCCTAGTATACAGTACAGCCCACATGATTGATCCCGGCCCCTGATCACAGTCAGGAGCGATAATGTGGCCCCGAGAGAAAAAAGTTTGGGGACCCCTGGTATACATATTCCAAACCCTCTCTTTACAGTCAAGAGGTGTGTATTGATAGTTACCCCATAATCAACTTAGCAGTTTATTGACATTAGACTTGTGTTTACAAAAACAAAACAATAGCAATGTGATATCTATGTTTACATTTTGTGTCTCCAATCAGGAAGCATAAACATTAGGGGTTAGACGTCTATAATAGGGGCTCCATCCCATTATCTAACCTCCTGTCCTCCCCTTGTGCTTGTGGCCTTGATATGTGACGTCATTGACAATCAAAGTTGTATTCAGTATCTCATAAAAGCGTAATTCAATGGTGATTTTCTCATTTGCAATTGGGATGTTGAATGGGCTAAAGTCCCCCAATAGTTGTGATGGCTGGCTCCCTGACAGCAGGGACACTTTCCCAAATCCCACAAGCAAAAGAAGAGGTGAAGTCTGACTTTATGGGCATCAGCGAAGCAAGAGGACACAAAGGGTACATTCCAATATGGGACCTTGCGTCCTCCACTTGTGCTTGTGGCCTCGCCCCGCCTCCTGGCCCCTTCTCTGTGGAGAAAACAATAAAGTTTCCCAGCTGTCAGCCTAGCCAAAACTGATTTTCGGGGGACTATTCTTCATTCAGCATCCAGTTCGCAAATGAGAAAATGACTTTACAATTGAGCTTTTGCGAGATATTGAAATATAATGCTGCTGTCAGTGATGTCATCATGACATGTTACTTCCTGGTACGAGGCCACACGCACAAGTGGAGGACGCAAGGTCGCATATTGGAACGCACACTAGGTAAAAGTAAAAGTAAACTAGAATGCACTCTGAGAGTGCAGACCTCCAACAAGGAAGCTACAGGTACACAGGTACAGTAGGTATCATTAGGTACAAGGCAGTGAATGGTGTAACAGCTAGGGATGCAAACGATTAATCGACTTTAATCGATCAATGCATTAATCGATTAAAAAACATTAATCGCAATTAATCAACAATTCAACTGACAAGAGACCCAGGTGAAATGGGCATATGAGGTGTGTGTGAGGAGGGGTGTGAATAGTGGGAATATTTAAATCACCTTTGGATTTAAGAATTGAAATAGAATTAATTTAAATGTGGTACTTTATCTCAATTTTTAATGAAAATTTTAGATTTAGTAGTTTTTTTCCGAGAAACATTGAGATTTCGGGGGGAAAACGCCGTTTATCAATTAATCGTAAGTCGATCGATAAGACTATCAACTAATGATTAATGAATTAACCGATAATTTGCATCCCTAGTAACAGCTATGCAATACAATGTGCTCATGGTGTTGTACTTACACCATGATTTTATTTTTACTTTTGACAACTCTGCACAAGCACAAGGCGAGGACGGGAGGTTTGATAATGAGATGGACACTGAGTTTACATCATCTGCATGCAATGGCAATGGGACGAAAAAAGGTACAGTATCAATAAATTGTCAAGTTATCATTAATTTACCAATAAGTTTTACAAAACTTGAAAGTGTTTTTTTGCATACAAATGTATGTACATTTTTTTAAAAGATGACGCAGAGTATAATTAATATCCTGAGTTGTAATTATCCAAATGAAGTGTGTGTGTGTGTGTGTGTGCGTGCGTGCGTGCGTGCGTGCGTGCGTGTGTGTGTGTGTGCGTGTGTGTGTGTGTGCGTGTGTGTGTGTGTGTGTGTGTGCGTGCGTGCGATAACTAGATGACTAGGCTGAGTATGATGATCGTAGAGTAGAGGAGGTGTGTGTGTGTGTTTGCGTGCTTGATAGCCAGATGATAAGAGTGAGTATGATCGTAGAGGAGGTGTGTGCGTGTGCACCTGTGTGTGTGCGTGCACGCCTGTGTGCGTGTGCGTGCGGGCGTGTGTGTGTGTGTTAACTAGATGAGGTTGAGTGTGAGGATGGCTGTGGAGCAGAGGAGGAGGAGGAGGAGGCTCTTCATCATCACAGGAGCTGAAGCTGCAGCCACTACAGAGAGGAGACCAGACACACATTACACATTATATTACATTACATTATATTACATTACATTACATTACATTATATTATATTATATTATATTATATTATATTACATTACATTCTATTATATTATATATTACATTATATTACGTTATATTACATTATATTATATTATATTATATTATATTATATGACATTACATTATATTATATTATATTATATTATATTAAATTATATTACATTATATTATGTTATATTATATTATATTATATTATATTATATTATATTAAATTATATTATATTATATTATATTATATTATATTATATTACACATTATATTATATTACATTATATTATATTATATTATATTATATCATATTATATTATATTATATTATATTATATTATATTATATTGCATTATATTATATCATTTATATTATATTTATTTATAGTATACTCACCTGTGGTTGTGTGTGTACTCTGAGTAGAGGTCATGTGATTCTGGGTTGATGATGGTGATTGGGTAGTCATAACTCCTATGACAGAACAAAGCAAGCAAACAAGCAAATATGAATATTTCTCTGTGGCAAACATCCTGGAATTAAAATGAATTAAAGAATTAAAATCTACCAGTCACTCGCCAGTTTTACCAATCAACTCATATAATAATAATAATTTTATGTCATTATAATCATTTTCATGTCTTTAACACCAGAAAGGAGGACCTCCTACGTGGTCTGGGGACCCCCCCAGACATTTCTGTATTTTTAGACGCAATTTCCTGCATTCTAATCAATTTTAGGGTGAAGAATGGCAAATCCCATCGCACAAAAAAAATCACCTGGACATTCAGGCTATTTATATCTCGAGTTGAGGTTGACAAATTTACCTGCCAGCGCTGAAATGTATCCGTATTTGGAAGGGGGATGGGTGGAAAATTCCAACCCCGCTACTAGTCAGGGGTCCGTTTCTCGATTCTTGTCGTTGCTAACCGTCTTAGGACTGTCTTAAGACCGTCTTAAGACCGTCTTACCGTTCCCTTGGATTTAGTGGTGAGCGTCGCTGTCGAGAGAGAGTTGAGTCGCTCTTACGAAGGACGTTGCTACCGTCGTTAGCAAAGACGCTTTTGAGATGACTGGACGCCACCCTCCAATGACTGCCACTCTGCATAATTATAATAATAATCATCATCACAGGCCCTGCCGCGGCTCAAGCGGTAGGGCACTGCGCTGCTACACCGGCGACCCGGGTGCGACTCTGGCCCGGGTCCTTTGCCGACCCTTTCCTGTCTCTCTCTTACTTCTTACTTCCTGTCGGTCTCGACTGTCCTATCATAAAAATAAAAGGCCCGAAAAAGCCTCCCCCACCCCAAAAAAAAGAGACAAAAACAAAATGAAAGCACAGACGCACTCACACACACAGAGCTCAGCCTCAACTGCAGCCCCATGTGAATGTGATGACGTGACTTACTAATGACGGTGACGTTGATAGAGTTTGGGATGACTGGAAAGGAGACGTCTCCTCTCTCCACCGCTCTGATGAAGACATCAGTCACATTCTCAGCACTCAGGACGCCATCTTGGCCAGGGCGGAAGATGAGCTCAGCGTCTGTCACAATCGAGCCGTTCCTAACAGGAAGTGACATCAGAAGCAGCACATTTATTTGTTTTTAAATGCCTATTACAGCGTTCCACGTGTGTAACCACATGCATTACGGCAGGGTTTCCCAAACTGGGGTGCGTGCACCCCTGGGGGTGTGCGGCCTGCCATAAGGGGGTGCGCGAGCTAAATAAAGCAATGGTGGATATGTGAGTTTTCATCCAGCATTAATGAACATTACAGGTAAGTAGGTTTTAATTGTATGGTGAATTGTATGCTGGAAGTGTCCATCTGAAGTGTATTTTAACACCTAGACTATAACAAAAGAGGATTCCCCAGAACAACTGTGCATAATGTGCTGTAAATGCGCAGTGAATCATACTTGCGTGGCCATCAGCACACCAAAATATTTGCTTAGGTGGTGCGCGGACCACATTGAAATGTACAAGGGGGTGCGCAGGGGGAAAAGTTTGGGAACCGCTGCATTATGGGGCTACAGGTATTTTTGGGCCCTGTGGGCCTAGAGGAATCCTTTTTTCCTGTTCCAGGGAGATTTTGATAGCAGTATCATTGGACTTTTTTTAGTCATTGGAAATTTAACTACCATAGTACTACACTATAGTATACTGTGACATAACACAGAAATGCACTACGACTTAGTCATTGCCATTCTGGTTACAGCAAATTTATAACACTGTGTGTTAATGGGCGTTATAAATGTATATTGCTATTGCTATTAATGTATATTGTGTGTATGGCATGTTATTCACATTCCACTCACATGAAGTTCAGAACGTTCAGTCCAATGAAGCCAGACACGTTTCGGTAGATGGGCTCAATCTGATAAGACAGTACACACACACACACACACACACACACACACACACACACACACACACACACACACACACACACACACACACACACACACACACACACACACACACACACACACAATTTGCTATTTTCCAAATACAGTATTACTAGCAAATACAGTAATACCATGTAATGTTAAAGGGCCAACTGATGGTTCTACTAACACGTTAGTCAAGTCCTGTGTTCTAAGTGTCCAGAGCTAATCTAATCTCAGCGCTCACCCCCCCCCCCCCCCACCCCCCCCCCCCCCCCCCCCCCCCCCCCCCCCCCCCCACTACAAACTACGATTCAAGCGAAAGGGAGTTTTTCCTCACCCCTGATGCCACCAGGGGCCGCATCTGAGCGCCCAATCTCTGTGTGACTATCTATGACTTATGCTAGACCCAGCCACTATGGACCTTACGCATCTAAGAATCCCGGTCCTAACCTACGTTGACCCTATGACTCTACGATCTCTTTCTATCTCTTCTTCCTCTGCCTTCCTGCTATCTCTGCCTCTCCTCTCTTCCTCTCCTTTTATATCCTCCTCTAACAATTATGTTCTTTTTTCTCATTTGTTAAGCACTTTGAGTTGCATCCCTTGTATGATACAGTGCTATACAAATACAATTATTATTATTATTAAATTATTATTAATCTCTCTCTTGCGTTTGAAATCAGACAACGTTAGTTAACAAGCTCCCTTTGAGAACAATTACAACGCAACTTTCTCTGTGAACATTAACATCACTGTTGTATCAGTAGACCTATCTGATGAGGAAACAGCTCTTTATTTACACACACGCGCACACACGCACACACACACACACACACACACACACACACACACACACACAGGAGTTACACACACACACATACACACACACACACACACACACACACACACACACACACACACACACACACACACACACACACACACACACACACACACACACACACACACACACACACACACACCAGTACCTGTGCCTTGGTGAGATTGACGCGGTTCAGGAAGTCTTCAGAGGAGTGGTTGCCAAGGCTACTGGTGAAGGTCTCGTTAGAGGAGAAGGAGAGGCCAAAGGCAACGCGTCTCTCAGGTGGAGCTGGAGTGGAGGAGCTGGCGTTGTTCTCAGGTGGAGTTGATGTCATGTGACTTGGAGTTGATGTCATGTGACCTGGAGTTGATGTCATGTGACTCTGGGTTGACGAGGGTGATTGTGTAGTGGGAGGAGCTCCTATGACAGAACAAAGCAAGCAAACAAGCAAATGAAGAGCTCTTTTCCAAAACGCTATATCCACCATATTTGACTTTTGGCATTTTATTATTGGAATTGACTGTTAAAAAGTCCTATCATCTATGTGTGAATTCTTGCCATTCAAATATTTCGAGAACATACTTTTTAAACCTCTATAAAATGCATTTTGCAATGCAATTGCAATGCAATTGCAGTCATGGTTGAGCGGTTAGGGCGTCAGACTTGCATCCCAGAGGTTGCCGGTTCGACTCCCGACCCGCCAGGTTGGTGGAGGGAGTAATCAACCAGTGCTCTCCCCCATCCTCCTCCATGACTGAGGTACCCTGAGCATGGTACCGTCCCACCGCACTGCTCCCCATGGGGCGCCACTGAGGGCTGCCCCCTTGCACGGGTGAGGCATAAATGCAATTTCGTTGTGTGCAGTGTTCACTTGTGTGCTGTGGAGTGCTGTGTCACAATGACAATGGGAGTTGGAGTTTCCCAATGGGCTTTCACTTTCACAATTCAATGGAATGCCCAATACAAAAATGTCAATTTCCCAACATTCTATAAAATGGATATATCTAATTTTGGCAAATACTATGACTCTCTCCCTGTGGCAAAAGTCATGGCTCACAACTGCATGCCGTTGAAGGAGAGGATTGTGCATATCCCAGGAAAAGGTGCAGGACGAAGGCCAACTGTAGTTTTCAAAGTGAGACGTCCGCACACTTAAAATCCTTTTTGTTGTATTTTATTATTTCATGGCAGGATTACGTTTCGACCTCTTCAATAGATAGAGTCTTCAATAGATTCTCCTTCACAACTTCAACTTCACAACTGTCCAATGACTGCCACCCAACATAATCATAATAATCATCGTCATCATCACCATCATCATTATAATAATTATAATAATAATAATAAAAAATATCTTGATTACCACCACACTAACCACGCTTTGCTCTCTCACTGAATTTCAGAGACCTATCTTGGTCATAGTTTGTGTATGCTAATGACCTGTGAACATCCACAGAGTGCCATAAATATGTGCCACACACACACACACACACACACACACAGGGCTGCTGACAGCTTTAGCTGGGCCCAGGACAAAGGCCCCCCACCCAATACAATCAATGTAATGAGGAGCCAATTCTGGGCCCCCCATTTTCCGCTGCCCGGGACAAGTGACCCCTTTGTCCCCCCTTGTCGGCTTCCCTGCACACACACACACACACACACAGACACACACACAGACACAGACACACACACACATACACACACACACACACAGGCCCTGCTGTGGCTCAAGCAGTAGGGCACTGCGCTGCTACACCGGCGACCCGGGTGCGACTCTGGCCCGGGTCCTTTGCCGACCCCTCCCTGTCTCTCTCTCCCCACTCACTTCCTGTCCGTCACTACTGCCCGATCATAAAAATAAAAGGCCCAAAAAGCCTCCCCCACCCCAAAAAAAAAAACCCACACTCGCACACACACTCTCCCACACACACTCTCTCTCTCTCTCTCTCTCTCTCTCTCTCTCTCTCTCTCTCTCTCTCACTCACACACACACACACACACACACACACACATACACACACACACACACACACACACACACACACACACACACACACACACACAGCCCAGCCTCAACAGTAGCTCTGGAGTAGAGTATCATTTATTGATCCCGAGGGGAAATTAAGGAAATGAGCTCCATGTGAATGAGATGATGTGACTCACTGATGGCCGTGACGTTGATAGAGTTTGGGATGACTGGAAAGGAGATGTCTCCGTTCTCCACTGCTTTGATGAAGACGTCAGTCACATTCTCAGCAGTCAGGACGCCATCTTGGCCAGGGCGGAAGATGAGCTCAGCGTCTGTAACAATCGAGCCGCTCCTAACAGGAAGTGACATCAGAAGCAGCACATTTCTTTATTTCTCAATGCCTATTACAGCACTCCACTGGTGGAACTGTATGCATTATGGGGCTACAGGTACTTTGGGGCCCTGTGGGCCTAGAGGAATCCTTTTTTCCTGTTCCAGGGAGATTTTGATAGCAATATCAGTGGACATTTTTAGTTAGAAAGTTAACTACCATAGTATTACACTATGACATAACACAGTAATGCACTACGACTTGGTCATTGCCATTCTGGTCCCATTTTTGGGAAAGGGTGCCCTCTGTCTATTAAATCATAAATATCTCAGCCTCCGAAGCACATAGATACATCAAATAAGTTGCATTTAAAAGCTAGGACCCTCATTTTGCACTCGAATATGTTCATTCAGCTCTAACATAACCAGAGGTTTAATTAAAAACCCTCAAATCTCAAGATCCTGAATGCAGTGTACATGTGTCTGTCTCCAGGCCAAAAGGGGTTTATGGGCTATTAATGTATATTGTGTGTATGGTATATTGTAGTGTTATTCACATTCCACTCACGTGAAGCTCAGTACGTTCAGTTCAATGAAGCCAGACACGTTTTGGTAGATGGGCTCAATCTGATGAGACAGCACACACACACACACACACACACACACACACACACACACACACACACACACACACACACACACACACACACACACACACACACACACACACACACACACACACACACACACACACACACACACACACACACAGGTAATTTGCTATTTTCCAAATACAGTATTACTAGCAAATACAGTAATACCATGTAATGTGAAAGGGGCCAACTGATGGTTCTACTAACACGTTAGTCAAGTCCTGTGTTCTAAGTTTTCAGAGCTAATCTCTCTCTCGCATTTGAAATCAGACGACCTTAGTTAACAAGCTCCCTTTGAGAACCATTGCAGTGCAACTTTCTCTGTGAAAATTAACATCACTGTTGTATCAGTAGACCAATCTGATGAGGAAACGGGTCTTTATTTACACACACGCACGCACACACACACACGCACGCACGCACGCACGCACGCACACACACACACACACACACACACACACACACACACACACACACACACACACACACACACACACACACACACACACACACACAGGAGTTACACACAAACACACACACACACACACACACACACACACACACACACACACACACACACACGTATACACACACACACACACCAGTACCTGTGCCTTGGTGAGATTGATGCGGTTCAGGAAGTCTTCCGAGGAGTGGTTGCTGAGGCTACTGGTGAAGGTCTCGTTAGAGGAGAAGGAGAGGCCAAAGGCAACGCGTCCCTCAGGTGAAGCTGGAGTGGAGGAGACGGTGGTGGTGGTGGTGGTGGTCTGTTGGGGGATGGAGGCTGGTGGTGAGCTCACATTATGGGTTGTTACGGATGTGTCTGCAGTGTGTGTGTAGTTCTCTTGTGTGCCAGGGGTGCCTGTGTGTACGCTCACGTTATGGGTCATCATTGGTGTGTGTGTAGTGTGTGTGTTGTTCTCAGGTGTGCCAGGGGTGTGTGCGCTCACATTTTGGGTCGTTACGGGTGTGTGTGCAGTGTGTGTGTTGTTCTCTGGTGTGCCAGGGGTGCCTGTGTGTGCGGTCACATTTTGGGTCGTTACGGGTGTGTGTGCAGTGTGTGTGTTGTTCTCTGGTGTGCCAGGGGTGCCTGTGTGCCCGCTCACATTATGGGTCGTCATTGGTGTGTGTGTAGTGTGTGTGTTGTTCTCAGGTGTGCCAGGGGTGCCTGTGTGTGCGGTCACATTATGGGTAATCATGGGTGCGTGTGTAGAGTGTGTGTAGTTCTCTGGTGTGCCAGGGGTGTGTGAGCTCACGTTTTGGGTCATCATGGGTGCGTCTGTAGTGTGCATGTTTGAGCTGGCGTTGTGTGTCACGGAGCTCGTGCTGAGGCCCGTTGTGTTAGTAGTGACCAACGCCATAGCGGATGATGATGTCATGTTGTCCGAAGGCGTGGTCATAGACATGTTCATCGCCGCTGCAGCAAGGCGGGCTCGAACTACAAAGTAGAAAACACAGGCTGTGAACCCAACCAAAACCACAAATTACAAAGAATGTGCGCACAGATGCTAGTAGTAGCACAGATGCTAGTAGTAGCACAGATGCTAGTAGCACAGATGCTAGAAGCAGAAGATACAGAAACAGAAGATAACTGAAAAGCAGTGGTGTAGTCTACGTAGAACGCGGGTATACGGAGTATACCCACTTCTAAATTTCAGGGATTTCAGTATACCCACTTAAAATTGATTGATCCATTATTTTGAATGGCACAAATATATACAGTATACCCACTTCAAAAAATGCACAAATATACAGTATACCCACCACAAAAAAAGTAGACTACACCACTGCTGAAAGGAAATGATGATATAATAAAGGTCAACAAGGCTCCCAAACAAAGTTTAATGGCAGAATGTTTCGGACTCTCAGTCACTCCTTCATCAAAGTGCAACTGGTAGTCTGAAATATGCCATTAAAGTTTGTTTGGGAACATTGGGAACAGTGTTGCAGACCTTTATCGTTTCCTGTGAACCAGCCAAAACCACACATTACAGGCCCACAATGGCCACTGAGGCTCAGCTGGCTAATATAAGCCTACTATATATAATACACGGGGACACAAGCACGAGGTCATTTTCCAACCCCTCTCCCATCTCTCTCCCACTCGTTTCCCGTCTCTGCTGTCCAAAATAGAGGCCTGAAAAGCCCATAAAAATATTATTGTTGTTGTTGTTGTTGTTGTTGTTGTTGTTGTTGTTATTATTATTATTATTATTATTATTATTCAACTTTGGTCTAATGCTTACTTTATTAGATGGTCATCAACACTGAGGTTTAAGAACGTATAGCAACATAATGCACAATGCGTTGGAACGCTGAAATAGCCATTGAAAAGACTACCATAGAGGGCCCTTCTACATTATTATGACATTACACAGGACCTTTATTAATACATTACAACTTGGTCATTGTCATTCTGGTTACAGCAAGTTTATAACAGGGGCTGCCAATGAAAAAAACGTAACTACCAAAGTATTACACTATTATGACATTACACAGAGCCTTTAGTATTGCATTACAACTTAGTCATTGTCATTCTGTTAACTGGGGTTTATAACAAGGACCTTGTCTTAACATGCTAAACTGGTTAGGCTACTTTCAGTGTGTACATTCTCTAACCATAACCCTGGATCTGTTTACACTCTGTATTAACGTCAGTACACAGTTTTGTTTTACACTTAAAATATGATATTATAGCTGGTCTACAGAGGCATCTCTTACGAGCATTATTTGTTTTTTGGTAGATGATTTGTTTACGTGTTAGGTTAGAAGTGTGTACATTCTATTCTTTAACCAGAACTCGGGACCTGCTTACATTCCTCATTTACATGTACATGTACATCTATGTACACATGCACAAGCAGACACACTTTTTGGCCCATCTGTCTGTGTGTCTATCTGTCTGTCTGAATAAAGGGCCTACCTACATTTTACCTACATGATTTTGAGTAGGCCTACTTGTGGTAGGCCTAAGTATATTGCTGCCATATTTCATTTTAAGTACAGTGCATCTACCTGTAGTAACTTTTGAATTGGTTTGAAAGCTAGTAGGCAGTGAAACAGGGAAATAACAGGGAATTACAGTAAATAACTGTAAAATCTGGAATTTATAAGCACAAGTGCTGTAGCAGGCAGAAGCAGGAGTCTATTTGGAATACACAAACAACTGTCCTCATTTAACAACAAGATATCCCCTGGGCCTACAGTACTGAAATCAGAAGATTAAAGTTTTAGCCATTTATGAACGAAACTAATACTTCGATGTTTTCAGAGTCTGAAAAAGATGAAAATATGTTGTAAACATTGAAACTTTAGTCCTGTGTTTGCACCTATAAATAGTCTTCAATTAATGTTTTTCGCACTGTGATGCACCTGCAAGTAAAGGGATGATGCATACTGTAGAGTGCCAATTCAACTTGTTCCCCAAATATGTGTTACATCATAAATGTAATGTTTGGTGAATTCAGGTAAATTGGGCCACGTTGGGCCATTCACTTTTGTGCAAAAAAAGTGGCCCTATTTACCTGAATGGACCATCATAACAAGAGTGATATCCCCTGATATGTGTTTTACATCATAAATGTGCATTTTTGAAGTGTTCTGACAAACCTAGTGTTAGAAGGACGGTTAGCAGGAGTCTGCAGTCCATTCTGCCCAGAGACTGTCAGGGGTCAGGAACGGTGAAAAGGGATGACCTGTTTGGAAATTAAAAAATATATAAAACGTTTTGTGAGAGTGAGTGTTAAGATCCCTTGCTGATTTTGTTGGGTTGTTCACTAATGAAGACATGATCAGTCTAGGAGAGACAGGATATCAAAAAGAAAATACCTTTAAAGGATATATTTTAAATAATTTGTATTCACCGAGGGAAATAATTATTTGACCCCTCCAAGGGTGGGTGGTGGGGGGGGGGTTGTATTGTGGCACAGTGTGCTAAGCCCCCCATATATGGGCCTGCATGACCAGGGGTACCCAGGCTCTCTCCACTCACTTCCCGTCAACATTCACTATCCTATCAGCCAAAAAAATATCTTTAAAAAAAAGTAGTATCTGCACAAAGCAGAAACGCCCTTCTATTTGGTGAAAATGTTATTTGGTGGGGCGCCGTGGCTCAATCCATTACGCCCGTGACTTGGGTTCGATCCCGGCCGAAGGTCTTTTACCGATCTAGCCCCTCTCTCTCTCTCTCTCGCCCACTCATTTCCTTACCCTGTCCTCCACTGTCCTGTCCTGAATAAAGGCTCAAAGGGACACTGTGTGAGATTTTTAGTTGTTTATTTCCAGAATTCATGCTGCCCATTCACTAATGTTACCTTTTTCATGAATACTTACCACCACCATCAAATTCATTCAAGTATTCATTATGACTGGAAAAATTGCACTTTTCTTACTTGAAAAGGGGGATCTTCTCCATGGTCCACCATTTTGAATTTCCAGAAATAGCCATTTTTAGCTGCAAAAATGACTCTACTTGGACCATACTAGAAAATATTTGTTTATTACTTAGTAAACGTTCATGTAAATATCAAAGTTGGCAATAGGCAGCCCAGTTTCAATGACCAGTATAGTTGCAGTATCTTTTTCGACCATTTCCTGCACAGTGTCCCTTTAAAAAGCCAAAAAACACATGTATAATAATAAAAAGAACTTGGAGCCAATTGTTCACCAAATAAATCGTGGTGTCTTCACACCCCACACTTTAAAATGAATAATAAAAAAAAACCTTTGATATACCTAACAGTCTTTCACTATGTGCATATGAATGGCTTCTGTCTGTAATCTCTGTGAGTCTCTCTACTCTTAAAATGTACAGTTCACGTGCCATTGAATCACATGAAAAAGCATTATTGAGTTTCTAACTTCAGGGTATAGAAAGCAATAAAGATGTATTAAATATCACTAGTAGCAAGTAGATAAATGATTGTAAATAACTGAAAATACTTAATGTTTAATACATCAAGTGAGTTTTTTTTAAAATAGGCCTACTTATAGCTATGACATTAACAACATTACTTAGTATTTTCCTAACGAGTGTGCATTTAAAACATATATAAAAAGAAATGAGATGAAATGATACAAATCAAGGCTATCAGGCCTACCTGTGCTTTAGAGACGACAGCGTGGTGTAAAGTTTCTCCGAAATACGTTTCTCCACAAGATCGTCCACCTGTCACCTGACGAGAACCTTAGAGTGCCACAGCCTTCCTCTGTTGTAGAAGACGTCACACTGACATCCTGTCCAAACAGTCCACGTGTGTGTGTGTGTGTGTGTGTGTGTGTGTGTGTGTGTGTGTGTGTGTGTGTGTGTGTGTGTGTGTGTGTGTGTGTGTGTGTGTGTTTGAGTGTGGATGTGTGCAGGGAAGCTGACGAGGGGGGGACAAACAGGTCCGTTGTCCAAGGCCCATGGGGAGAAGGGGGGCCCAGAATTCAGTGCTCATTGCATTGCATGTACTGGGTGGTGGGGGGCTTTCAAATGGCTGTCCCTGTGTGTGTGTGTGTGCGTGCGTGCGTGCGTGCGTGCGTGCGTGCGTGCGTGTGTGTGTGTGTGTGCGTGTGTGTGAGATGTTTACGAATCAGCATCAAGGAAACTCATAAGTACAGTAAGTCTTGGTGAGAAGTGTGGAGTAGAGAACTGTAGAGCTAATATTTGATGTCAGCTGAGTCAAGGCTAATGTTTAATATCCAGCCGGAAAAACCTGATGATCAGTCCTGATCACACACCATAGACCGAGTAGGCCTATGCACACACACACACACACACACGGAACAATCTGAAGATCTGTCCTGATCACACACCAAAGAGCTGAGTATGCATGCGCGCGCGCACACACACACACACACACACACACACACACACACACACACACACACACACACACACACACACACACACACACACACACACACACACACACACAACAATCTGAAGATCTGTCCTGATCACACACCAAAGACCAGAGCACCCAGCAGACACATCAGAGCTCAGAACAAACACTATAAACACAAATGTACGCACGCACACACACACACACACACACACACACACACACACACACACACACACACACACACACACACACACACACACACACACACACACACACACACACACACAGAGTTCAGGTTCATGGTGGCATTTCCTGCTTGACCCTACAGAACACACACACGCACGGCACGCACACACTCACACAGGTCCAGTATAAAAGTTTTGTTTTACTGTGTTTTTTATCTCTTAAAATGTATGCTGCCCATTCATATATATTTGTTCTTTTCCTGAATATTTACCAAGTAATGAATATTATTAGAGATATCCAAGATCCGGTTCCGGCAGGATAATAGAGTTTTTCAGACTATCTGGATCCGGCAGGATCTTAAGCAGTGGATCCAGTATCCGGCATGTTACCTAAAAATCAGGATCTGGGGCATCTCTACTTTTTACGCAGCCTAAGCTTTTCAGTCAGTCTTTCCGGATCCAGCAGGATCTTAAGCAGTGGATCCGGTATCCGGCAAGATCCTAAAAATCAGGATCCGGTGCATCTCTAAATATTATATACGTAAACTATACGGTGATCAGCAATAATGAGTACACCCCGGTTGAAAAGTAACTCACTTGGTTACCACCACACATGCTTGACGTCATCTAAAGTTAAAATGTGTTTATCTTGGTCTCACGAGACACAAGCAGACTAGTATGTAGAGATATGGGTTACTGGAACCATGCCCTGTGATCTGATGACACCAAGACAAACAAATTTGCTTTAGATGCCGTCAAGCATGTGGTGGAAACCTAGTGAGTAATACAATAGTTCTTACGGAATGAGCACCCAGTTGCTGTTTACTTTTATTAAAGTTGAGCGAGGCGTCAGCTGACCTCATACCATACTGGGGCACAGTAGAGCACGATAGATAATGCGAGCGTACGAAGCACACAAGCAAAAAAAACAAAAAAAACTAAAACAAAACATAAATAGCAAATAGCAAAATAAAAATGACTCAATCCAATTACATCATAACAGCAGTCATGTGGAATTATGGACTGAATAGGCAAATTAATTACAGTATTATTGCAAGTAGTGCATGTGCGCATTCTGTATATTACTCCATATTTTTTGGGTGAAACTCATACATGGGCATAGCAGATTAATTACCCAGTAAAATAGCTCTAGCGATGCCCCTGGCGCTCACCTATTCACATAAGTAAGGCAGGGCCCTCCCATTAGGTCCTTATCTTGACCAACGTCAGGCCCTATCAGTGTTTTGCCTTTGGTCCATGTGTGCAATTCTGCCCTACAAAGCTCTGAATTGAGTAAAAATGACTTCAAGATTTTTTCTGTTGTCCATCCTAAGGAGCTTTAGGGTAGATTATTGACATGTAGCTGTTATGTAACTCTACATTACGAATTAAGATCAATTTTATAATGCGCTCACCTCAATAAAAGTAAACAGCAACTGAGTGCTCATTCCTAAAGAACTATTCAGAATATAGAAGACAGGACAGCACTTCTAGTTTTGTATCGCCCATCAGACGTTTCGGTCTTAACCTTCTTCAGTGTCGGGGCCCAGTACAACGAATTTTCAACAACAACAGTGCAGTTTTTGTCTTTTTTCCTTGTAGGACAAAACTTTTTCGCCACTGGAGTACCTCATAACATTAAATCAATGAACACAGCTGGGCCCTATACTAAGAAGCTGGTTCAGGAGTAAACCAGGTTAAGTTAAGAGCTAAATCATCTAATAGAAGAGCCTGGAGTCCTCATTTTCTTAAAGCGATGGTTCGGAGTAGAATCACCCTAATGCCATTTGAACCGTGACACCCATCCACCTTTACACCCGAAGTGTTTTCTGCCGCAGGCTTACATCAACAGAGTTGCCGTGTTATTCGATGTTTATTCCGGTTAGCTTGACTCAAGCGCATATGGATACTGGGCACCGTCTCCAAACTTTCCCCACAAAAATAACATGTCATGACACCAAACTTCTGCAGTAGCACAAATATGGTCTGTACTCACGAAACGAAGCATTTGGAAGTTTGGAAATAGTCCAGGAGTTTATTATTATCAACACAAGCCGAATAGCTTCTCTGCTGCTAAAGCTGCGCCAACGTTACTTCCGTCATCTAAGACAAGCATGTAAGAGTCCTCAACGAAGCTCATAATATGCACAATGAAAAGTGAATTCAGCATCAGTATTGATAACGAAAATCCTTGTCTAATTGATAGTAGGTAAGATTTGAAATATCTTTTAAGTATTGCCTTGAAAATATAAGCCTTAATCACAATTCAGTGAAAACTTTTTTAACACTCTCGTCTGGAAGTTTGTTGAAGACTTTTACGGGCTTGTCTCATATGACGGAAGTAACGTTGGCACAGCTTTAGCAGCAGAGAAGCTATTCAGCTTGTGTTGATAATACTAAACTCCTGGACTATTTCCAAACTTCCAAATGCTTCGTTTCGTGAGTACAGACCATATTTGTGCTACTGCAGAAGTTTGGTGTCATGACATGTTATTTTTGTGGGGAAAGTTTGGAGACGGTGCCCAGTATCCATATGCGCTTGAGTCAAGCTAACCGGAATAAACATCGAATAACACGGCAACTCTGTTGATGTAAGTCTGCGGCAGAAAACACTTCGGGTGTAAAGGTGGATGGGTGTCACGGTTCAAATGGCATTAGGGTGATTCTACTCCGAACCATCGCTTTAAGAACATGATTTACCTCTTAAGTTAACCTAGGCCCCTGGAGTGTATACCAGTCAGTAGTAGTAGTAGTAGTAGCAGCAGTAAACAAGCAATAAAGACACAAACAAACAAACACACTGGGCACTGTGGTGAGGGAGGATCAGGTTTAATCATCCAATCACTGCAAACCATAGCACACCAATCCAATAACCAATCAAATCAATTCAGACCACCCTCTTCAGCTTTTTAATTTTACATTAACATACGTTTACATTAAGGTCAGCATTAAATTGTGCTTCCAAAAAAAACAAAGCAAAACCAAAAGAAAACAAAAACAGACTCTCTCATACTCTCTCACACACACGTCTGTGCCAACAAAGCACATAGGCATTTCTTGTAGAAAGGTTTATATAATAAAAATCAGTCCCGAAGTGCAGCAGTTGGGTGGCTGCTGGAGTTGGGGTGCATAGATCCTGGTACGTCTACGCTGTTAGGCCTCTTGTTCAAGGAGGTTGAGAAGTTTTAAATATTTTTGGGGGGGGTTGTTTTCTACCTTTAATTTTGATAGGACAGTTTGAGAGATGACAGGAAGCGAGTGTTAGCGAGAGATGGGGGAGGATCAGGAAATGACCTCAGGCTGGAATCGAACCCGTACCTAGTATGTCTACGCTTGGTAGGCCTCTTGGTCGGGGAGGTTGAGGAGTTTTATTTTTTTTTATTTTTGATTGGACAGTTTGAGAGATGACAGGATGCAAGTGGTAGAGAGAGAGACAGGGGAGGATTGGGAAATGACCTCGGGCGGGAATCGAACCCTGGTCCCCGGCATGACAGTGCAGCGCCCTAGTGTTTGAGCCACGGCAGGGCTGAGGTTGAGGAGTATGATCATAGATAATGAACACTACATGCCACATTTAGCCTTTTGACATGACCCAACCCTGGGTGCCTATGTCTTGGGCCGGTATCCCATGTTTTCCCATACGTAGATGTTGTGTTACCAACACCTACAGGATAATGTGCGTATTGTCTTGTCATCGACTGATGTCAGCGTTATACCGGCGTTCTGACTTCAGCCAGTCGTTCCAAGACAATGGAGTGATCAACGCGGCATCTAGTGTTCATGTCTATTGAGTTTGGTAGTCAGCAGCAGCAAAAAAGCGTCTGCCAAATGCAAAGTAATGTAATGGTGGTGAGTGCTGCCACCTTGTGGTCGAGATGAGAAGTTCCTCTGGTAGAGCAGTTGACACAGGAAGTAGTTTCCCATGCCTCTCGCTTACGGCACAGGAAACACTGTCAAACTCGAACTTCAAATCAAAATGAAGTAGTTTCCATAATGTATATATGTACATAATGTTTATCGTTTTTTGTAACTTTTTTTGGTAATAGGAAGATGTGGTCCCTCACACTGCATACTGGCCAGGCATCCAGCCAACCCCAACCGGTGCGAAACGATATCTGACGTCCCCAAAACAAGTAGTTACCCAGATGTGAGGAACACAACAGCGATTGGTCAAGAAGAGCAACTCTTCTAAATTAAGAGCGACATTTACTACTTACAACCGATCATTGTTGGTTCTGAAATCTGGGTAACCAGTTTGTTGGAGAAACCAGTTATCGTGAAACACCAGCCCCCAATCACCACCCACTCCCACAACCCCCCAACACACCCACACAGTCAGCAGAGCATGTACACCCTTCTCCCGAGTCCTGGGGGATAATACTAAGATGATAAACTAGGCTTCGTTAACCTACAGGAAGTGGTAAACCTGCTAATAGATGTACCTTCTGACATCATCTAATTAAGGAAATTAGGACTACAGCCTCTATTAGGTGATTTACCTCCAGTGGTGTAGTCTACGTAGAACGCAGGTATACGGAGTATACCCACTTCTAAATTTTAGGGGCTTCAGTATACCCACTTAAAATTGATCGATCCATTATTTTGAATAGCATAAATATATACAGTATACCCACTTCAAAAAATGCTCGAACATACAGTATACCCACTTCAAAAAAGTAGACTACACCGCTGTTTACATCTACCACAAGGTTAACTTAACCTGGTTTACTACTGAACCAGCTTCTCAGTATACCCCCCCAGGATGACCGGTTTGTTGTTTGTTCTGCAACACCGGTAAACACCACCCAATCCCACGACCCCCCCCACACACCCACACAACCAGTCAGCAGAGCACCCTCCGTCCGAGCTCTAGAGTTCTGCCGCTCTCTCCGGAGGGGAGGGGGGAGGTGTCTCCACCAGGGTCCTGCAGTTCACTCTGGAGGCTTCTTCTTGGCCTCAACATCCTTCTTAAACTCCTCCAACTTCTTGGCGACGTTGGGAACCTTCAATAAGTAAGTACATTGCATGAGATGTTTTTATCCAAAGACTTTAACACTTACATGCACGCACGCATGCTGACACAAAAGCACCCCAAAACGAAGTGCACACAGACACAGAGAAGCAGCATGCTTCTAATATGTTTATGGTTTCTGTAAATCATTTAATTCTAATTCAGGCCCTATCTAATATTGTGTCCAAAGGGCCTCTGATTACCGTCTCCCATAGCCTGTATCATGCCCTCTGGCTGGCATGGTCACGTTGTAGCACCTGACTCTGCCACTTTGGAACCCAACTCACCTTGTCTATGACATATCTACTATGACACTTTTTATGTTTTAATGTATCAACAACCAGTCTCGTCATGCCTAAAAGCCAGAGTGTATAAAGATGTGATTGGAAGTGGAAGACTAATGGCAAGATAGATATTTAATACCATGTAATACACTTAATGGTTATCTAATACATGGTTTCAACTGTTTCCTTCCAATATAGGTGCACTGCACAGTAGGCTAACCCATCCTGAGTTGTCATTATGAATCAGGGCTGGTTGGGTGAAATTTGTGACAGCAGGGTTTTTACTTTCTGAACCAGGGTTCGATTGACACTTCTGCTTAAGAGCATAGACACATACACATGCAATGTCTATGGCTACAAAGGTGCTTACCTCGTAGTTTTGTGCCAGGTACATGCCCACCACGTTACCCAAGGTGAACCCGACCTGCGGAAATAAACACACAGCGTCAGTGATGGGACTCACTGAATCTCCTCAGACATAAAATAATAAAGAAAATAGAAATGCATGTTTACATTGCTATACTTCAGCGCGCACACAGCCATTAGCCTCTCCAACAAACCACGTCATTACATAATTCCATCACCCATACTTTAGCGAGAGCTATGGGTCTGACTTCATGTTCACAACTGATGGGTGATGATTACAGTTGAACCTTACTGGGTCAGGATAACAAAGACGAAAAAACAAAGGCGAAAGCAACTGGCAGGCTGCTATTCAAAAGCTATGCGCAAAAGTTGTAAGGCCAGCTGGAAATTGTTTACTAAATACAGAACACACGCGCAAGTCATGTAAGCTCACTGTGGCTCGAGAGCTGAAATGCCTTTGGGTTAAACGCTGAAAGTCAGACGAAACGACAGGATAACTCACCAAAAACTGCATCATTTTGAGTACTGTTGAAGTTCAACCAGCGGAGGGATTTAAAGGTAGAAAGATAGGGAAATAAAATGCTGTTTTAACGCACAAACCGTGCCGTGGTCAGCTTGACATCTGACAGGCAGCGTTGAGGATTTTGCTTCCCGCATATGACGTCAAAGCCAGTAGCATGGCACTTGATGTGAGATAGAGCGCCCTCTTCTGTTTGCCTCCAGTATGGCCACTACCACCCTGTCAGAGATTTTAGGAGTAGGCCTATTATCAAAGATTCTCTGTTCTAAATATACTGTTAACAATAACAACAACAACAATAATAATAATAATAACAATAAATTATAATATATAATAATAATATAATAAATATAATGTTCAACCAGTGACCACATCTGAAATAAATTCCTGACAGAACATATTGATAATCTTTTAAAAAACATCTTTCAGCAATTATGAGTATACATTTTTTTCTGCAATTAATTTACAACCAATAAAGAATGCAATTAGCAAACATGAATTATGAATTATGACACACACACACACACAGTTGTGGTGCGCAAAGGGGCTGTGGGGTGCTCACACTCACTCTCTCTCTCTCTCACACACACACACACGCACGCACGCAGACCCATTTCAAGACTTGAATTTGCAGCCCACTATAAAAGACAGTAACTGAAAAGACAAATATAATGTGGCATGCTTAATGTGGCATGTTTAATGTTATTGGGTGAAATAGGAGTGATATTCTGACAGAGAGTGCACATTAAGTAAGAGCAGTACATCACACATACACATCACACACACACAAAAATGAGTAAAAATGATTCATCCGTTTCCTTAACTCTATATATTACTCTGGTCACATCATAGTGACAAGGTGATGCTCCCCCCCTATGTGAACCTCAACCAAACAATGGCCTAGTAGAGTATGGGCATTTTCACACCTAGTCCTCTTTAAGTGGACCAAAAAGTGAACCGACAGGAAAAGGACTCAGTTATGTTTTTATTCATATTGTGAGTTTATTACAAAAAGAACTGGCGGGTCTTTCTGGTCCTGTCAGACTTCTATGGTGTGTCAGTCTTCCTGAAAGTGAAAGCCCCATTGGGAAACTCCAACTCCCATTGTCATTGTGGCACAGCACTCCAGAGCACACAAGTGAACACTGCACACAAGGGAATTGCATTTATGCCTCACCCGTGCAAGGGGGCAGCCCTCAATGACTCCCCAAGGGAGCAGTGTGGTAGGACGGTATGCTCAGGGTACCTCAGTCATGGAGGAGGATGGGGGAGAGCACTGGTTAATTACTCCCCCGACCGACCTGACAGGTCGGGAGTCGAACCGACAACCTTCGGGCTACAAATCTGATGCCCTAACCGCTTACCCATGACTTTCTGTGACCACACCTGGTCCTCTAGAGCAGTGGTTCTCAACTGGAACAGTCTTGGGACCCACCATTTTCCACTCTCATTCGGTCGCGACCCAATTTTTTTTAGCGACACTCGAATGACTGGTTGCACGCTACTATCTCGCATAAACATTCTGATTTTATCTATGACGACAGATGACACAAGTTCAATCGCCTATCAAAATAAAAGTTGTAAATTGTTGCAGGAAAAGTTGGATTTTTTTTTTTTTTTTTTTTTTAGCGAATCAATGAATTACGCGACCCACCCATGACCCCTTCGCGACCCACTTTTGGGTCACGACCCACCAGTTGAGAAACACTGCTCTAGAGCTCTATTTAAGTGATTACACCAAGTCGCAAGTTTCACTGGTCAGAGCAGGACATACAAGCGAAGCGTACTGAGACCACATGAATAAAGGTCTCAGCAGGGTTCACTTCCCAGGGGTCTGGGTACACTTCGGAGCGTTCACATATGCACAGAAAATGCCGAGTCACAGGTCTGAGTTCACTTACAGTAAATGGCTGAAAGGGACCAGGTGTGAAAACCCTATAAGATACTCCAAACTCCGCCAATAAAATTCAAAGGAGCGTGCCACGCATGCACACTTTGCCATTTCAATGCATTCTGTTTAGAAAATGATAACTAGAATGCATTGAAATGGCAAAGTGCGCATACCCGCATGCTGGTCGATATGAAAAAAAAAACACATCACGATATGCCATGTTTCTTTAAAATGAATCGTTTTATTCTCTGTGTGTGTGTGTGTGTGTGTGAAAACACACCACTTGCAAGGTTGTAACTGAGTGTGTGTGTGTGTGTGTGTGTGTGTGTGTGGTATAGGCAGCACTGCTTGTGTTCAGGGGTCTTCAGTACTCAGCGTGGAATGGATAGTCCTTATGCTTCACCGCCCTGCAGAGAGAGAGAGAGAGAGAGAGAGAGAGAGAGAGAGAGAGAGAGAGAGAGAGAGAGAGAGAGAGAGAGAGAGAGAGTGGGTAAAGAGGAAAAACAGGTAAAGGTTAGTGGTGTGCAGTGGCACTGCCCTTACAATTCGATTTGATTACGATTTGGGAGGTAACGATTCGATTCGAATCAATTCAGTCATATTCTACGATGCATTTCTGCTGAAAGCAAGGCAATACAAGCAGTCAGATACTGAACAACATTTTATGATTGGCTGTTGTATAGTATCAGTCCTGCAGTTTTCAATACTTTGAAGAACTTCAATTTAATGTAAAGTTCATTTGCTCTGAAAATGCCCAGGAAGTAATTGAAACTTGAAAAAAATATGCCACATTATGGCATTTGCCAAATCAATAACTGAATTGTGCTGCCCCTGCATTGCAATGCACTGCTCTCTAGGTCGTCCTCAGACGAGCCATCCATCGTTGCTTCCAGTCATCCCGATTCCCAATTTCAATTGGCTGGTACTCTGGGTTCCTGCATCCTTCTTGAGCACGTCCATCTATGTTAGTGTGGGACGTCCTCTTAACCGGCACCCACGCGACGGTTGCCACAGCACCAGTTTACTGGCTGGCAGTTCTTAGGTGCCTTTGGCAATGTCCTGCAAGTCTCATTCTCCTTACAGCAATATTCTCTCTCAACCTTAGTTTTCCCTCATACAGAATTTCGTTGGTCACATGTGCACTATCGCTGATGTTAAGCACTGCACGCAGCATCCTGGTGAAAACCTGCCGAATCGATTACTAGTATTCTGCTCCTCAGCGGTTCTCAACCTTTTTTGAATTAACACCCCCTGGACCTCGTCATAAGCCTAGGGGCCCATGGAGTCTACCTATCTATCCGTTTCCTGGACCTCATGATAAGACCAGGGGCCCATGGAGTCTACCTATCTACCAGTGGTGGACAAAGTAAAAGTAAAAGTACTTTTGTGGGGTAATTACAACAGTAGCACATGACATTACATAGCTGTTACAACGTTTACTCCATTTTACCTACCTATTGAGATAGACTTTGTTATTACTGAAAAACAATAAAAACCTAACAAGGACCCACCACAAACTCAACCCAACCTGTGCAGAATCAACTTATCGTAAAACAAGTACATTGGTCTACTTTTTACACAGATAAGTTACCTGTGTTGGAAAGAAACTCTGTTTCTTTTTTAACTTTTACTTTTACTTTGTCCACCACTGCTACCTACCAACCTATCTATCTGTCTCCTGGACCTCATCATAAGAACAGGGGCCATTGGAGCCATACTCCATCCCTGTACTGTATCTAGTGTGAAGGCTTAACTGTTGCCACTGCTGCTGCGATGCTGAGTAAACAGCTATAAACAAATAAGCGACCAAGAACACCCAGGACACCTCCCTCCCCCTCCCCCCTCCAGCCCCTCCTTTCTATCTCTAACACCCCCCACACCAGCACCACCACTACCACCACCAGCACCACTCTCTGGGTGCGTTTCAATATGCGACCTTGCGTCCTCCACTTGTGCTTGTGTCCTCCACTTGTACCAGGAAGTAATACGTCGTGATGACATCACTGACAACAGCATTATATTTCAATATCTTGCAGTAGCTCAATGGTAAAGTCATTTGCTCATTTTCAAACAGGATGGTACAGGAAGAACAGTCCCCCAAAAATTGTTTTGGCCAGGCTGACAGCGGGAAACTTAATTGTTTTCTCCACGGAGGCGGGGCATCAGCAAAACGTGAGGCCACAAGATCAAGTGGAGGACGCAAGGTCGCATATTGGAATGCACTCTCTATCAGTATTCCCAATGTAACGGAGGCCAACTAGCAGAGTGTGGCGTGGAACATTAGTAAACCTCCCTCCCGAAGCCTCATACAGTGCGGTAGCGTTGGGCTACCGGACTGCCCCTTTAGCTCAGCGTTCTCGTACTGTGCCTCCCATTGCCGAACCCGATGCGTTGACTGTGTGGATATGTGTGTGTGCGTGTGTGCGTGTGTGTGCATGACTCACCACTGGACTGGACAGACTCTGAATCCCCTGTTGAAGCCCAGAACTGTCTTCATCTCCTCATCACTCAATTTAGAATCAAACACCTAGACAGACAGACAGACACACACACACACACACACACACACACACACACACACACACACACACACACACACACACACACACACGTAATATGTTAGAGGAAATGGAGACTGTGTGTGTGTGTGTGTGTGTGTGTGTGTGTGTGTGTGTGTGTGTGTGTGTGTGTGTGTTCTGAAATTTTCCCTCAGTGAAACCCAAATCATTAAAAACCTACTTTGCATCTGCACTTGTTATTCTGTATATTTCTTGTGTACTTTGGATCTGCTACGTGATGTTGGCTGTGATTATGTCCTCGATTGTATTTCACTTTGGTCAAAAAGCATCCGCCATATGCAATTTAATGTAATGCAGGGGTGGGGAACCTTTTTCATTCGACGGACCACTTCAAATTCATCCGAGGGCCGTTAAAGTCCTCCTAGGGCCATATTATGAACACAAACCAGGATTTCTCCCTGCACCTTAGGCCTACATTGAAGGCAGCTATGTTTAAAACAGACCCCACCTTCTCTAGGTCCCCTGAATGTAACTTAATTGTATTGCAAATGTATTTTCTAAGATTCCATTACAAAATATGTCATATTTCATGTGAAGCTGCATAACATTAAAATTACATTGGGGGCCGCAAACGGCCCTCGAGACATAGGTTCCCCTAGCCTCGCGATGCCATCTTATGTACTCCACCCAAAGATTTTGGCTCCGCACATCGTCTGGCAAAAGCCTCGAGTTCGGTTCTCTCAGTGTTTCGCCAATCAGCAAACAGTTGAGAGTGGTGACGTAGAACTCACCCGCGAGCTCTGTTACTGATTGGTTAAGGTAACTATATTCACACTTTCGTTTTGTTATTTGTATGCTTTAGCGACGCTATAACGTAACAGGCATGCTAATAAAGCACAATATGGGTTTTAATTTGAGTTTGGAACATCAATTAATTTAAATGATAGAGTAAGATCAGACCATCTCCCATCGTCCACGGAGACGGATTCCTCATGGCTTTTGCCAGACTGATTGACAGAGTCAACAGTCGGCTATTGGCCCAGGCTAAGGTTCCCCACCCCTGATGTAATGCAATGTAATGCAAATAAACCATCAAAATGTAAGACTCTCAAATTCCCGAAGTGGCTTGCATGTTTGTGTGCAACATTTAAATCTGTGTTTGAATGTGTGTAGGTACATTGTGTGTGTGTGTGTGTGTGTGTGTGTGTGTGTGTGTGTGTGTGTGTGTGTGTGTGTGTGTGTGTGTGTGTGTGTGTGTGTGTGTGTGTGTGTGTGTGTGTGTGTGTGTGTGTGTGTGTGAGTGTGAGTGTGAGTGTGTGTGCTTCCTGACCTGGAAGTTCTCAGTGATGCGGTGTGGAGTGACGGACTTGGGAATGACAATCACGTTCCTCTGGACTTGGAACCGGATCAGAACCTGGAAAACACACACACACACACACACACACACACACACACACACACACACACACACACACACACACACACACACACACACACACACACACACACACACACACACACACACACACACACACAACAACAGTTCATTTCAGACAAAGCAAATTCAAATTCAGACCACGGCTTTGGCAGTATTGTGACTGTTTAGATCACGATTTCTTGGTTCGATACAATATCGTTACAGCCCTAATGACAAGAAAAGAGTACAGGCAAGTGTACTGTAGGGGTGTGTGAGTCTAACCTGTGCTGAGGTCTTGTTGTGTTTCTGAGCGATGGCTTTGATGCTGGGCTCCTCTAGCAGAGAAGGATCTTCTGGCTTGGCCCTGTTAACAAAACATGGAATATATCACTACACGACGTGTGTGTGTGTGTGTGTGCGCGCGTTAGGGTGCATCAGTTGCCCCCTATGAAAAGATATCGCCTTGGCCCTATAGTAAAAATGTTCTACACCCAGTAAAAACACACTGTGTAAAATATTTTGAAATTTGGATGAAGTCTACCGGGGCCACCAGCCCCATGAAAATAGAAAATAATGGTGATAGTCAGAATCTTGGAATAGAAATGGACATTTTGCTGCATAAAGCTACCCAATAAAAACATATTGTCTCAGCTCTGTGATAAAAATGTTCTATGCACAGTAAAATCACTCTGTGTAAAATATGTTGAAATTTGGATGAAGTCTACCGGGTCCACCAGCCCCATGATAATAGAAAATAATGGTGATAGGGCTGGAACAGGGCTGGACTGACCATCTGGCATGGCGGGCATTTCCCGGTGAGCCCCGCACCCTCGTGGGCCCCCATTTTTTTTTTTTTACATTACTGAAAATAGGGGCCCATGAGGGTGCGGGGCCCACCGGTGAGTCAGTTCTCCGGCACTAATAATAATGAGGGGGCCCCCTTAAATCCAAAAGTTCCCGGGCCCTATTTATCGCCCAGTCCAGTCCTGAATAGAAATTGACATTTTGCTGCATAAAGCTACCCAATAAAAACATATTGCCTCAGCTGTGTGATAAAAAAAATGTTTTATGCACAGTAAAATCACTCTGTGGAAAATGTGTTGAAATTTAGATTAATTCTACTGGGTCCACCAGGCCCATGAAATACAAAACAATGGTGATAGTGATGGGCAACCTGGATTCCAAAGTCCAGTGCCACATATTCCAAATATAGCCAATATAATGAACCAGCTGACCCACTCACTGCCAGTATCAAGCAAGAGATTGCGAAGTTGTATGACTTTTGTGTGCTTCACCTGTGTTCCTACAGGATTGTACAGGTAGGTGTTAATACCTGGTGGAACATCTGTACTAAAGCTGTGAATGCTCCTTGGAATGACTTGTGTTTTTTCAAGAAATCCCTGCAGTAGTTCAATAGAGTACATACAATACAACTGTATGTGATGTTGGAAAGAGTGGCTTCCCAAAACCTGTACATAAGTGGCTTCTAGGTATGTCATGGGTATCACCAGGTCCAGAGTCCATTGCCAAGGGCCTCTCAGGTAAGTTATGGTACTCATCTGATGGAGTAAAGTGAAATACTACCACAGGCGATGGGATAAAGAAGTAATGGCACTCTTCAATACAGTTGTATTGACTGCCTTGTAGCCTAGGCATTCCAAGGAACATTCACAGCTTTAGTACAGATGTTCCTCCATGAATTGTAGGCCCACAGGTGAAACACAAAAATAACAGTCATGCAGCTTTGCAATCTCTTGCTTGATACTAGCAGTGGTCCAAGGCAGCAAGGAATTAAATATAGCCTAAAATTGCCTAAATATAGCAGTTTCACCATCAGTCTGTCCTGAGACTGAAGTCTGTGTAAGTGGATCGACTGAATACACAACCTTCTTAGATATTCCTTCTGTTTGTGCTCCCAATACAGGTGATCTCACTAATTACCTCATCAACCTGGCTTAAGTGGTAATTAGGCTCAGCTGGTTCATTATATTGGCTGTGGCAAATGTGTCACACGGTTTGTCCACCTCTGTTTTAAGACAATGGCAAACCTAGATTCAAAAGCTACAATCCAGTGCCACAGATTTCAATTTACCTGGTTTTACCTGTCCAATTGCCCTAACTGGAAAGGTAAAACTAGGTATGTCATTTGGAATATGTGGCACTGGACTTCAGCTTTGGAATCCAGCTTGCCCATCACCATCACCATTATTTTGTATTTTCATGGGCCTGGTGGACCCGGTAGAATTCATCTAAATTTCAACATATTTTACACAGAGTGATTTTACTGTGCATAGAACATTTTTATCACAGAGCTGAGACAATATGTTTTTATTGGGTAGTTTTATGCAGCAAATTGTCCATTTCTATTCCAAGATTCTGACTATCACCATTATTTTCTATTTTCATGGGGCTGGTGGCCCCGGTAGACTTCATCCAAATTTCAAAATATTTTACACAGTGTGTTTTTACTGGGTGTAGAACATTTTTACTATAGGGCCAAAGCGATATCTTTTCATAAGGGGCATCTGATGCACCCTAGCACGCGTGCGTGCGCGTGTGTGTGTGCTCACCATGGCCTGTCTGGAGACCCCAGGGGGCTGTATGCGTCTGTGTGTGTGTGTGTGTGTGTGTGTGTGTGTGTGTGTGTGTGTGTGTGTGTGTGTGTGTGTGTGTGTGTGTGTGTGTGTGCTCACCATGGCCTGTCTGGGGACCCCAGGGGGCTGTATGCGGTGAGAGTGACCCCCTGTGATTGGCAATAGCTGATCAACTTGTCCTGCGTCAGGTAGGGGTGGCACTCGACCTGGGAGAGAGAGAGAGAGAGAGAGAGAGAGAGAGAGAGAGAGAGAGAGAGAGAGATTTTATGTGTGTGTGTGAGAGAGAGTGTGACTCAGTGAGTGAGTCAGTGTGTGTGTGTGTGTGTGTGTGTGTGTGTGTGTGTGTGTGTGTGTGTGTGTGTGTGTGTGTGTGTGTGTGTGTGTGTGTGTGTGTGTGTGTGTGTGTGTGTGTGTGCACATGAACATGCACATGTGTTGTTCACAGACTCAAACTTCCCAAAACTACGCTATTTCCTGATTTTGAAACTTGTTGGGTCACTGAATTACTTTTGGCACTAACACGTATTTCCTGAAGTTACAGAATACTGGGTATAAGTCAGGGGTGGGGAACCTTTTTCATTCGAAGGGCCACTTCAAATTGCTCCAAGGGCTGTACTACGCAGACAAACCAGGATTTCCCCCTGCACTTTAGGCCTATTTTGAAGGCAGCCACCTTTACAACAGACCCCAACCTTCTCTAGGTCCCCTGAATATAGCTTAATTGTATTGCAAATCGAATTTCTAAGATTCCTTTACAAAATATGTCATATTTCATGTGAAGCTGCATAACATTTATATGGGCCGGATAAAACGGCTTCAAGGGCCGCAAATGGCCCTCGAGACATAGGTTCCCCACCCCATAAGTGCACAAGCACACACAAGCACATACACTACAAGACCAGTTGCATGCCTTGTGATGTACAAATGTTGTTTTTCCACGTCACAACAGAAACACTTGCTTTTTCTCAGAATGATACCATTGTGTACGCATCATAGGTCCTTGGAACTGGCACCTTGTAAATACACTTAAGTTTGATTGAACAAAATTCAAAAGACACCGCACACTGCTCACAGTTCTTTTTCTTACTTAATTTTTTCGGCGCGAACGCAAGGAAAAGAACAGTCAGCAATGTACGATGTCTTTTGAATTTTGTTCATTGTTCACCTTCTCCTGCCTCACACCTGCACCTGCATTGCTGAGGGCTTGTGCACAAGAACTCTCTTGAATTTTGACACTTAAGTTTGATGTCCATCCAAATATTAAGTTCATTATGTCTAGCTGTTTACCTTAAACATTTTAAGTTTTTCTTTTGCCTTAAGACATGTAAAAGTTTTTATCTTTTACCTGACATGTTCCGACGGTGTTACTTCCGTCTTCATCAGAGGGTCACTGTGATGTTGATGAGTGACATGCTTTAAAATCTGCTGATGTTGTTGTGGAGGTGTGACCTCCCTGCCAATAATGACAGGTTGGTCACACCTCCTGCTGTTAGAGTTGTCCTCTTTGGATGGTGGTCCAGGTGTGTGAGAGCATGTATGCCCCCTCATCCCTGTTCATGGTACTTGCCCAAGCCCAAGTACCATGAACAGGGATGAGGGAGCATACATGCGGAAGTAACACCGTCGAAACATGTCAGGTAAAAGATAAAAACTTTTACATGTCTTAAGGCAAAAGAAAAACCTTAAGTGCTTGGATATGATGCTTGAAATGTAATGATTAAAATTGGGGTTGACAACATCATATCATATGTTGCTTAGGTATCATGTGCTGTGCTGAGCAGACCAATAGTACAGATATTTAATTAAAAGAAGGGAGGTTAGAACGTACCCTATCTCCTCTATTCAGTAGCAGTGCACAGTTCAATGTTTCTCTATGCTTTCAATGTTTTTTATGTTTCTATGTTATGTTGTATGAATGTATGCTGGGTATGTGGGTACAGTATTCAATGCAGTGGGTAAAGCCCAAGACAAATTTCCCCTTTCCCCTTTGTTGGTCTTTTGTCATCCCTTGGGGAAAATAAAGTATACTCTACTCTACTCTACTCAATGGTCAGGCTGCATTTGGATAAGGAGGAAGCTTGATGCCATTACGTCTCTGTGGCCTTTACAAACTCAGCTGCAGCAGCTAATAATGTGTGTGCGTGTGTGTGTGCGTGTATGTGTGTGTGCACGTGTACACACACACCCTTTGCAAACATGGCCGCAGAGGTCAATTACCCCTGTGTGCAGTGTTGCCAGATTGGGTGGTTACCCGCCCAATTGGGCTACTTAGGATGGCGGTCTGCCGGTAAAAACGGGAAAAAATTTTCCCTGCAGTTTTGTGTCCATGGAAATCAATGCAATTTGTTGAAATTGGGCGGAATTTTGCTTATTTTGGCTGTTTTTGATAACCTTTTGGGCGGGATTTGATCAGACAAATCTGGCAACACTGCCTGTGTGTTGCTGTGTCATGGTGGCAGCTAAAACATTTAAGGTCCATTTATCTCTGGCTGGACACAGCCTCAGGGTTCTAACTGTGGAATAAAATCTCTCCTCAGACGCAGCAATGGAGACGTCGGTCTGAGACAGTGGATATTTCTCAAAGTGAAGTGTTCTAGCCTCGCTAGGACGAGTAACGCACCCGTTGTATGCAATTATTAATAACAATTATTATATGGTTGTGACGTCATCTGTCGAATGCTCCATTCATTTCAACGGGGCTCCCCAACGTTCGGACGTCTGTTATTTTTCGATAACGGACGGGTTGGTCTATAACAGACCGCTGTCCAGGCAACAAGACTTTTCACTGCTAAAGCGACTTTTCAACAAGACTCTAATCAGCTGCTGTGATAGACAGCACCCGTTGTCCTGGCTACCGCTGTCAATGGCAACAAGACGTTCACTGCTAAAGCCACTGGCTTGTATACAAGTCAGTGGCTAAAGCGAATGTTTCATATCACTCCGCAGGGGGTCCGGTCTTTTGTCACTCTAATCAGCTGCTGTGATAGACAACACCTGTTGTCCTGGCTAGCCTACCTAGCTGTTGCCTAGCGGTGTTCCACAACGGCACTGTTTTGTTTTGCGCAGCAACAATCTTAACATTAAATAGGTCTAAAGAAATGTCCCCGCATGTGTGAATCATTTAAGTATATCCATATAATAAGCGGGTTAACTTTCGGCGAGTCGGTCGCTTTGTTAGCAGCACTTCCGCAGCACTTCCGCTCCGCGTCGGGGTCTCTGTCGTGCTGCTATTCCACGGTAGCGACCTTCTCGCCGAACGTTAACCCTTACTTAATTATTGGATACTTTTTCGGTGAAATCTGCAAAAAATAGGTGTTACTCGTCCTAGCAAGGCAAGAACACTTCACTTTGAGAAATATCCAGTTTCTTCAAGTTTCTTCAGAATGGCTGCACCTTTTGGGTGTGTGTTGGCACATGTCATGTGGATTGGAGGAAGGTCTTGTTCACCCCCGCCTGGGCGAAAGCCATTGAGTGCGTCTTAATATGCGACCTTGCCTCCTCCACTTGCCTCCTCCACTTGCTTCTCGTCATGATGACATCACTGACAACAGCATTATATTTCAATATCTTGCAAAAGCTCAATTGTAGAGTCTTTTTCTCATTTGCAATTGGGATGGTGAATGAAAAACAGTCCCTCAAAAGTTGTTGTGGCTAGGCTGACAGCTGGGAAACTTTATCGTTTTCTCCACGGAGGAGGGGCCAGGAGGCGGGACGAGGAGACAAGCGCAAGTGGAGGAGGCAAGGTCGCATATTAATACGCACTCATTGTTGACTCAAACAGTCTGGCAAAAGCATGGAGGTAGTATAAGAACTGGAGAGAGTGAATAAGTCCCGCCTCCAGTCATTTCAATGGGAAATGCTAAGCTAGTGAATTCAGCCAAAATTGTTTTTTCAGCTTCCAAAATGGAGTTATTTCCGTCGACAGTTTACTCAGCCAATTACGTGCCACGTTAATGACTGACCAGAAAGCTATATGGAAGACGGGCATTGGATGCATGGAGGTGCCCAACCACAGACCTGTAAAGGCCAGCCAAATCCTGCCCCCCCTGGGAATATAGTTACCACTCTCAACTGTTTGCTGATTGACTAAACTCTGAGAGAACCAAGCTGGAGGCTTTTGCCAGACGATGTGTGGAGCCAAAATCTTTGGGTGGAGTACATAGGATGGCGTCTCCAGGCTAGCAGTGTTGTGTTGTTGACAGGTATGTATTTGAAGGCAGGCTTATTGAGGATGCCCTCCACGAGTGTGTAGTGTGTGTGTGTGTGTGTGTGTGTGTGTGTGTGTGTGTGTGTGTGTGTGTGTGTGTGTGTGTGTGTGTGTGTGTGTGTGTGTGTGTGTGTGTGTGTGGTCGTTGGTTTGTATTTAAAGACCAGTCTTGTTCAGGAGTGTGTGTGTGTGTGTGTCTGTGTGTGTGTGTGTGTGTGTGTGTGTGTGTGTGTGTGTGTGTGTGTGTGTGTGTGTGTGTGTGTGTGTTTACCTGGTTGTTAGCAGGTTTGTATTTGAGTCCAGGCTTGTTGATCAGCGATTCCAGTTGTGAGCGATTGAAGTTGCAAACGCCGATAGCTTTCACCAGACCACAATCAACCAGCTCCTCCATAGCCTAGAGAGAGAGAGAGAGAGAGAGAGAGAGAGAGAGAGAGAGAGAGAGAGAGAGAGAGATGAGTGTGTGAGTGTACTGTATGTGTACACAACACACAGTTCGGTAGTGTGTGTGTGTGTGTGTGTGCATGGTAGTGTGGTGTTGACATCACCTTCCAGGTGTGTGTGTGTGTGTGTGTGTGTGTGTGTGTGTGTGTGTGTGTGTGTGTGTGTGTGTGTGTGTGTGTGTGTGTGTGTGTGTGTGTGTGTGTGTGTGTGTGTGTGTGTGTGTGTGTGTGGTGTTATCTTACCTCCCAGGTGTCTAGGAAGTTGGTTTCATCATTTATGGTCAAACCCTCACTGTCCAGCGGAAACAACTCAGACTCAGATCCTGCCTGCAGACACACACACACACACACACACACACACACACACACACACACACACACACACACACACACACACACACACACACACACACACACACACACACACACACACCCACCCACCCACACACACACACACACCATGTTCACACATAGCCTACACTGGCAATACCATCAGTTTGTGCCGGTATTTTATTGCAGCGAGGCTGCCGTGTGTGTGTGCGCGAGCGCGTGCATGTGTGTGTGTAATCCAGGCCTTGTGATGAGAAACTGACACACACATCATTCTACATACATTGTGCCACCTGTGAAGGCTCTTGCAATCTTGCTGTGTTCCTTTGGTTTGTTACCAAATCTTCAGACTTTAGTTTAACTCGTTACCAAACTGAAAATATCGAGTCACGTTCAGCTGAAGGAGAGCGAGTTACTCGTGTTGAAATGTCTTGTTTCCTTACACTGCTTTGTCAAGCTTGTATAGGAATGAGCTACTGATGTTGGTTTGTCTGGGTGTGTTTTGTGCACACTAGGTCAAGGGAACGGAATGTGCTAACCCATTTTGTCCTAAGCCCTTTTTGGGAAAGGGTACCCTCTGCCTATTAAATCCTAAATATCTCAGCCTCCGAAGCACATACAAACATGAAATGAGTTGCATTTAAAAGCTAGGACCCTCGTTTTGCCTTAGAATGTGTTCATCAAGCTCTAGCTTGCCCACTTTTTTTAAATAAAACAGCTCAAATCTCAAGAACCTGAATTCAGCGTCTCCAGGACACAATAGGTTAAGTCATGTTGAGGTAAAGTCACATGGGGTGGGAGCATCACCCGGGCACTAAGCTCATTGGATTTTTGTCGATCGATGTAGACAAAGCACGTGAGCGAGAACTTGTTGTCACAATGTGGTTTGTATTAAAACAGCGCATTTACAGTCGGACACAAATATGAACGAGACGATGAACTCGCACCGGTTTGCTCTACAAACACACCACGTGTGAGGAGTGGGGGGACAGGCAGTGAGGAGGAGCTGAAGTGGGGACCTGCGCAAACTTGTGTAGGGGTGTGAGACAAGACTCATATACACACGTGAGTGAGTTGTTGACCAACCAGTTCATGGGCGCGTGACCTCGGAGGCGGTCTGCAGGCGAGCGTTGAAGGGATAAGCAACTGCAGAGGTTGCAAGATCTTACTGCAGTCGCATTCATCCCGCGATAGTTTGACACCATGTGACATGTCACCTCGTCGACGCAACATCACCGAAATTTTGAAGTTTGATAGGAAATCTAACTGTCATGCAACTTTTTGAGCCAGAATGCATTGCTGTCTAAATGCGGATGTAGCCGTTGCGGTAAAATGCAGAACTAAGGAAACTCTATTTTCGCAATTCATTTTTCCGACACTTCATGTACATGTACGTGTGTGAGTGTGTATGTTGCGAAACTTGAAGTCCATTGGCCAGTGTAACAGGTTGAGGTGTGTGTCTGGGTGTGTGTGTGTGTGTGTGTGTGTGTGTGTGTGTGTGTGTGTGTATGCGTTACGTACCTTGAATCCCATTGGCCAGTGCATCAAGTAGAGGTCCAGGTAGTCGAGCTTCAGGTCAGTCAGTGTCTTTTGACACGCCCCCTTCACAGCTGACTTGGCATGGAAGGTACTCCACAGCTGTGATAATAGGACATAACACATTCATTACTGAATTCATTAATATTAATAACACATTCATTACTGAATTAATTAATATTAATAACACATTAATTACTGAATTACTATAATATCACAGCTGCCTTGGCATGGAAGGTACTCCGCAGCTGTGATAGTAGGAAATAACACATTAAAGGGGCACTAGGTAGGATGACGTCATTTGCGTGGTGCCCGTGGCATGCCTGTCTCAAAATCTACACCATAATGAAAAAATGCTGTTCAAATAAACTTGCTGTGAGACTGTTTTTCATCACGGAATGCCAGCAGTTGATACAAATCTGAATGCTGCATGTAAAGCGATGCTTTCAAATGAAAAGTGTTTCCTCACGACACTCCGTCGGACCACGCTGTCAGAAGTTGTATATGGGGTTTTCTGACAGCGGACCGTGGAAGTGGTAACGATAGCAATCGTTCACTCACTAATGATTTAAAGTGAGTTAATTCTGAATTAAATGTCTCATGTAAACGTAGACAGTGTGTAAAGAAGAAGTAGTTGAAATACAGTTGCTGATCTAATTACAACACTGGTAAGCGTAATAGCTGGCGTAACAACTGTGTGGTGTCATGTCCGTACATGTGTAACAATTACATCAGGATGAGACTGCCATACAAAGGCAAAGTGCTTAGTCATAGGGTGTGTTCCAATATGCGACCTTGCGTCCTCCACTTGTGCTTGTTGCCTCGCACCAGGAAGTAATATGTCGTGATGACATCACTGACAACAGCATTATATTTCAATATCTCGCAAAAGCTCAATTGTAAAGTAATTTTCTCATTTGCAAACTTTTTGGTGAATGAACAATAGTCCCCCCCAAAAATTGTTGTGGCTAGGCTGACAGTGGGGAAACTTGATTGTTTTCTCCATGGAGGCAGGGCATCAGCAAAACGTGAGGCCACACAAGCACAAGTGGAGGACGCAAGGTCACAAATTGGAATGCACTCATTGTAAAAAAGCAAGTCACTCTGCACAGAGCGGATACCAGTCCACAATGGGAAGTGAAGTGAGCTCCCATAGTCATTGTGACACAGCACTCCACAGCACACAAGTGAAAACTGCACACAACGAAACTAAATGTATTCCTCACCCGTGCAAAGGTGCAGCCCCCAGTGGCGCACCATGGGGAGCAGTGCGGCGGGACGGTACCATGCTCAGGGTACCTCAGTCATGGAGGAGGATGGGGGAGAGCACTGGTTAATTGCGTCTACTGCCCCCACCAACCTGGCGGGTCGGGAGTCGACCCGGCAACCTTTGGGCTACGAGTGTGACTTTGGTTTTACCTGTCAACTTCAGCCAGGTGACTTGGCTGATTGAATGACCACCTGGTTTATTTAGGTGCTGTTTCCACGTAGCAGGATATTTTTTTAGCAGGGTATTTTTTTCTCCTGTTGAGGAGTAAACGCAACATGTGGATAAAAATAAATCCTCCATTGTAACAAATGCGTTTCCGCCCCCTAAACAGGATATTTTTTTCTCCTGCTTTTCATACCTGGATTTTTAAATATCTGCTTCGTGGAAACGGAAGGCCAAAACCAATGCAAAACCAATGCAACCAGGAGAAAAAAATATCCACATATAAAAATATCCAGCTACGTGGAAACAGCACCTTAGACAGGTAACACAAGGTCATTTGGAATATGTGGCATTGGATTAAAAGTAATGGATCCATTTTGCGCATCACTGACGATACAGTCACACACACACACACACACACACACACACACACACACACACACACACACACACACACACACACACACACACACACACACACACACACACACACACACAATGCCATGGGAAGTAGACCTATAATTCTCTGCTCCCACTCGCGCGCGCCGCACACGCAGGCATGTGCACGCGCGCGCTCACACACGCGCACACACACACACACACAGAGTGGTGTAGTCTACATAGAAAGTAGGTTAACGCAGTATGTCCAATTCAAAATTTCAGGGCTTTCAGTATACCCACCTAAAATTGCTTGATCCATTATTTAGAATGGCACTAATATATACAGTTTACCCACTTCAAAACATACTCAAATACACAGTATACCCAGCACAAAAAATAGACTACACCACACACACACACACACCTTGCTGACGACGAACAGGTCTTCTCTCTTCACACTCTTGTCCTTCATCAGGGCCTGCTGGATCCCCTCGCCCACCTCCGTCTCGTTCTGGTAGACGAATGCACCATCGATGTGACGGTACCCGGTGGAGATGGCAGCCTTCACCGCTTCAGCAACTTTACCCGGTGGAGACTGTTCAAGAGGCAGAGATATGCGAACACATCATCATAGCAGTTATACTACACACACTGCTCAAAGCCGACAGATAAAGGCATGGAGTGAGTGACAGTTGTGGAAGTCACCCCCAAATGTTCTAGGTCGCTTTTTTGCTGGCAATAGCAACAGATTACGCACGACCATGATCAAGAAGGTAGAGCTCTAATTGGTAGCCACCAATGCATTAACACCATCGTTTGTTTGCAGATGCATGCCGAGTTGCAAACTCTGGACAACTCTCCAAGCGCAACTCGACATCCATCTGTCTGTAGTTTGCAAACGTCCTGGTGCTCGGCTGCAAGCGTTTACTTCTGGAGTCCAAAGCTTGTACGAGTGCGCTGCGCATCAATGAAAGTGAAACCACAACAAGAGTTTTCGGATGCGTTAATGCAGAAGGTGCGCAATGTACACGCTGCTCTTGAAATATCCTACAACTGACGAGGCTATAATTTTTTTTCCCGTGACTAGTTACTGGTAGTCCACCTTCCTTCAGTAGCGTGCCGTGAGGTTTTTTTCGCGGATGCCAAAGGGGAATAATAACTGCCCCCACCCAGTTTTTTTAATTGTCTATTATTATTGTTACTATTATTATTACATTATTATTATTTCCTTACCTTCCATGTACCCAGCCCGACGAGGGGCATTTCTGCTCCTGTGTTCAACTTCACCGAGGTTGCCATCGTGTCTGAGTCGTAGGCTACAGGATGCTTTCTGGGCTATCTGCTTCTGCGATGCGCTTCACGCTGAGTGGAAGAGTTGAGCAGTAGACTCCCGACTGCGAACTTCCCGTCTGCGATTGTCATGTCGATGCGAGTGTTATATTCCCGTGGATTGGTCCTCCGAGGTGCGGTCGTTACGCTCGGGGTGCGCCACTCCGTACCGGTCAAACCAGAGCCATGGAATTCGGCTCTGGGTCAGACTAGCTTACCATTGACGAAACCAACGCCTCAAAAGTAATCTGATGTGAAAAATAACTGACTGGCCATTCTCTTGGCGTCATATCTATGAAAGCAGAGAATACGCGCACATCAGTGGCACAGGTGGTGGACAAAACAAAATAGGCCTAACTGAATGATACAATGTTCGCAGCACTGTTGATGCTCCCAGTTGCCCCAAAGGCATAACAGTTGGTACCTCAGTCCTTATTCAAGTGCAACTTGTCGTTGTTCAAGTTGCACTTGGAGGACTGCGGTCAGTGCTGTGGAAATTGCTCATGTACTTCTGTCATATCTGTGTGCTCAGTAAACTGTAAGTGGAGGTAGGGCCTACATATTATCAACAACACACACAGTAGACTAATAACAAATATAGCTGCAAGCAGCAATGCGGGGCCAAGCAGTAAACTTGCCAGAGCAGCCACGGCAACAGAAGGAACTGCAGCGCCCCCCTTGGTCCAAATCTCGCCAATGTTGGTGTGCATTCCTTGGACGAGAGTGTGATCACGTAAACCAAGTTTAGTTTGAATCCGTTGAAGAGTTGTCGAGATATGAGCTCACTTCCTGTTACCTGTTGGTGGCGCTAGAGAGCTTGGGGTCTGGATTTTTTTGTGGGAGGTCATGGGATGGACTAGAATGTGTGCAAAAAATCCTAACAGAAATTGACTAACGGTTGCTGAGATATGACCTCACTTCCTGTTTTGCCACCTTTATGACAATTTTGATTGGCTGTCACCGGCAAACAACAAGAGGTGTTCAAAATTCTTTCCTCTCCCCCCTCCCTCTCCCTCCCTCCCTCCCTTCTTCCCTCTCTGTCCCTCTCCCTCTCCCTCTACCTCTCCCTCTCCCCCCCCCCCTCTCCCTCTCCCTCTGTCTGTCTGTGTGTGTGTGAGGAGGGGGTGGGGGGTGGGGTGCAGGGGCTGGGGCAGTGGGGCTTGACCCCCTGCCGAGAATGGTGTCAGTGAACGTGCGCAAGGGGAGCAGAGGAGACAGAGAGATGAGAAAAAATCCCTCCATTCTTTCCACAATTTTGAATGGCTGCTGTGAGCTGATAGTTTTTTCAATCGTTACGAAAATCCATACCTGGGTGCAACATGGTGTGAGGATGACCTGTGTACCAATATTTTGAAAATTGGGAGTACAGTTCAAAAGCTACAGGCAAAAATGTAGCAAAAATTTTGACCTGCTGGTGGCGCTACAGAGTTTGAGCTTGGGATATGATTTTTGTTGTGGTAGGTCCTGGGATGGACTACTATGTGTGTACAAAAACCCAGCCTAGTTTGACAAACGGTTGCTGAGATATGACCTCACTTCCTGTTTCGCCACTTTTACGACAATTTTGATTGGCTGTCACGGCTAAACGATAAAAGTTATCGAATATTCCTTGAGACCCCATGTGTAGCTCAGTCCCGAGATACTATATACCGAGTTTCGGGTGAATTGGTCGAAAATTGTGGGAGTAGTAGCATTTTTATTGAATTTCATAAAATGCAAAATGGCGGAAAAACTATCCTGGCGGAAAATGACGTCATAGGGTGCGTTGGATTTGTCTTGGCCCAAGGATTCCAGTGATACCAAGTTTATGAAAATTGGCCAAGCGGTTCAAAAGTTACAAGCAGAAATGTACCTGCAACTTTGACCTGCTGGTGGCGCTAGAGTGTTGGGGCTTGGGACCTATAAATCGCTGTGGGTGATGCTGAGTCTGCCCCGAATGTGTGTGCCAATTTACAGCATTTTCCTACCTACGGTTCTATAGGCTGCCATAGACTTACAGTCGGAGAAGAATGGTGACTAGATAATAATAATAACAATGAAGAAAACCTACTAACTCTATAGGGGCCTTCGCCAGCTTCGCTGCTTGGCCCCTAATAATTGACTTCACGAAACGGCTGTTAGGTTAGATTAGGTTTCTTTAATCGTCTCCACTAAGGAGAAATTTGTCTCAGAGACAGGGAGGTTGCAGCACAATAAAACACATAAGGGAATAACAACATCAAACAAAACAAAGGTAAAATACAGGGTACAAACAAAGGGAGTGCAGGAGTGCACAAAAAAATGCGCAGAGAGAGAGAGAGAGAGAGAGAGGCACAATGACCCCCACTGACCCATTTCAAGACTTTAATGTGCAGCCCAATAGAAAAGGCAGTAACTGAATAGACACTGGTTATTGAAAAACACAGGTGTAACTTAATTTGTGCGTTTCATGTCATGGAGTGAAGTAGGAGTGATATTCTGATCAATTCACACTAAATATGCATCAGACAGCCTGACAGAGAGTGTGCACATAAAGTAATAGCAGTACAACACACACACACACACACACACTGAATTGATCTGTTTCCTAAGCATTTTACTTTGGTCACATCACAACAACAAGGTGATGCTTTGGCTATAAAGCAGGGGTGGGGAACTTTTTTCATTCGAAGGGCCACTTCAAATTCAGAGGGCCGTAAAAGTCCTCCAAGGGCCGTATTATGAACACAAACCAGGATTTCCCCCTTGCACTTTAGGCCTATATTGAAGGCAGCCACCTTTACAACAGACCCTAACCTCTCTAGGTCCCCTGAATATAACTTAATTGTATTGCAAATTTATTTTCTAAGATTCCTTTACAAAATATGTCATATTTCATGTGAAACTGCATAACATTAAAATTATATCGGGGGCCAGATAAAACGGCCTCAAGGGCCGCAAACGGCCCTCGAGACATAGGTTCCCTTCCCCTGCTATAAAGCGTCTGCCAAATGCAATGTAATGTAACGTAACGCTTCCACCCCACACATTTAAACTATTATCCATTGTATTTGATTTGGTTGGGTACTACAAAACATAACATAATATTACATTATATGAAAAAGTCCCAAGATTCCATAGCCTCCCTGCTAGGGGGAGTCCCCAATGTGACATCACTCAATGTTAATACACAGACTATTTCAGACACCATTTCAGATAATTTTTCAAACTGTATACATATCTTAAGTGCTTGAGACATAAATGTGTCATGTCATCAGTGATGGTTAACCTGTATGACCACCTTTAACACACTCAGTTCTTGACCTAGTGGGCACACAAACAGACACACCCACCCTCACAAATTGGTAGGCATGACAAAGCAGTTTGAAAAAACAAGACATTTCAACACAAGTAACTCTTCCTCCTTTGGTTCATGTGACTGACTCAGCATTTTCAGTTTGGTATAGAGTAAAACAAATCTGGAGACACACAAACACACCCTCACAAGCTAACAACAGTAACTCATTCTTATACGTACATGGTAAGCAGTTTAAGAAAGCAAGACTTTTCAACACAAGTAACTCTCCCTCCATTAGCTGACATGACTCAGTATTTTCATTTTGGTAACGAGTTAAACAAGTCTGAAGATTTGGTGACGAACCAAAGAAACGCAACAGGACAGCATCATGTATGTGAATGTGTGCGCCAATCTCTCATCAAACACACACCAGGACTTGTAAGGTTGTAACTGGAGTGTGTGTGTGTGTGTGTGTGTGGTGCAGGCAGTACTGCTTGAGTTCAGGGTCTTCAGTACTCAACATTGAATGGGTAGTCCTTATGCTTCACCGCCCTGCAGAGAGAGAGAGAGAGAGCGCGAGAGAGAGAGAGAGCGAGAAAGCGAAAGAAAGAAAGAAAGAAAGAAAGAAAGAAAGAAAGAAAGAAAGAAAGAAAGAAAGAGAGAGAGACTTCATCAATTCCTAAGGGAAAACTGAATGCCACCTGGCTGTTGAAAGATATCAGTCATGAGGCAGATGTAGAAGAACTCTGTGAGCTTTATTCAAACCGCTTGCTTGCTCCCCTGCATTATCAAGACGGGCTTGTTCTGTTGTAGTAGGCCGTATATCTAGATTTCTCTCTTAGAGTGCCACCTAGTGGGTGTAGAGGGTGGATGATTTTTTTTAATGTTGTATGTGATAATTATTTATGTTTTATGTGGATAATTTGGACCCTGAGTCTGATGACTTATGTTACATGTACGAACGCGTGTGGGACACAGAGAGAGAGAGAGAGAGAGAGAGAGAGAGAGAGAGAGAGAGAGAGAGAGAGAGAGAGAGAGAGAGAGAGAGAGAGAGAGAGAGAGAGAGAGAGAGAGAGAGAGAGAGAGAGAGAGAGAGAGAGAGAGAGAGAGAGACTTACCACTGCATTGGACAGACCCTGAATCCCCTGTTGAAGCCCAGAACTGTCTTCATCTCCTCATCACTCAACTGGAAATCAAACACCTGAACACACACACACACACACACACACACACACACACACACACACACACACACACACGTTAGAGAAAATGGACATGGTGCATGCCTGCGTGTAGGTGTGTGTGCGCCTGCGTGTAGATGTGTGTGTGCCTGTGCGTGTGTGTGTCAAAAAATCAACTCGCATTAACACATTCACTATCGAACAAGCCCTGACATGTGTCTGTGGGTTGAAGACAAAATATTCGATGGCTGTTCAAAAAATGACAAAAAATGATGAAATTGGCTGGGAGTCTACAGCTAAATTCCAAAAAACGGCTGGTATTGAATGTGTTAAACAATCCAAATCCTGCTGGCTTGTGTGTTTGTATGTAACAGTTAACTGTGAGTTTGTATGCGTGTAGGTACATCACGCGCACGTGTGTGTGTGTGTGTGTGTGTGTCCCATCATGTGTACCAGAGCCTGACCTGGAAGTTCTCAGCGATGCGGTGTGGAGTGATGGACTTGGGAATGACAATCACGTTCCTCTGGACG
>NW_026945577.1:222500-250000 GCF_034702125.1 Engraulis encrasicolus | reverse complement strand
GTGTGTGTGTGTGTGTGTTACTTGGTTGTTAGCAGGCTTGTATTTGAGTCCAGGCTTGTTGAGGAGTGTGTGTGTGTATGTGCGTGTGTGTTACCTGGTTGTTAGCAGGCTTGTGTTTAAGTCCAGGCTTGTTGAACAGCGACTCCAGTTGTGGGCGATTGAAGTTGGAAACTCCGATAGCTTTCACCAGACCACAATCAACAAGCTCCTCCATAGCCTAGAGAAAGAAAGAGAGAGAGAGAGAGAGAGAGAGAGAGAGAGAGAGAGAAAGAGAGAAAAGAGTGTGTGTGTGTGAGTGATGGTCTTCACCAGCAGCTCATATTTTAGGGCAGTCATGGGTGAGCGGTTAGGGCGTCAGACTTGCATCCCAGAGGTTGCCGGTTCGACTCCCGACCCGCCACGTTGGTGGGGGGAGTAATTAACCAGTGCTCTCCCCCATCCTCCTCCATGACTGAGGTACCCTGAGCATGGTACCGTCCCACCGCACTGCTCCCCATGGGGCGCCACTGAGGGCTGCCCCCTTGCACGGGTGAGGCATAAATGCAATTTCGTTGTGTGCAGTGTTCACTTGTGTGCTGTGGAGTGCTGTGTCACAATGACAATGGGAGTTGGAGTTTCCCAATGGGCTTTCACTTTTTCACTTTTCTTCACATATCCTGGACACAACACGGTCACGTAGTAAAAATAATGCCCATGACGTTTTCAGTGCAATTTCTAAGTACGCCTTGGACTGTGCGTTTTCGTGTGCATGTGTGAAACATAGTGGGGGTGGCATTCGACGTTCTTTCCATAACCCTAAAGGCACAAATACACCAAGTGCGACATGAGCGATTCCCGTGACAGAAGTAACTGACTTTGCATCAGGTCGCTGCCGAGAGAAGAGAAGATTCTTCCGCCGGCAGGGATGTAGTGGGCGCGGTACATGGGGGTATGCAGTCCACCCACTTCTCCTGAAGTGAGATTAAAAAAAAAAAAATCTTCTGCCCATGTTTGAATACAAAAAGGAATGATCACATAGCAGTATTGCAGGTAATTGACCAAACAGATGAAAACGGAGAAGCAATGACGGTAGATTAAGGACAGTAATGGGCTTTGACATGTTTATGCGAACCCCCACTTTAAAAATCCCCACTACACCACTGTCCGCCGGTGTATTCGCCCTGCCACTCCCGTCCTCCCTTGAGCTTGTGGCCTCGTGATGACGTCGCAAGACGACATTGACGACAGAAGTTTAATTCAATATCTCACGAAAACAATATTAAAAGGTCATTTTCTCATTTGCAATAGGGATGTTGAATGGGGAACAGTGCCCCTAAAAGCCTAAGGCCACAAACACATGTGGAGGACAGGAGTAAGGACAATGGACTATACCCATTAGTACTGTAGCCGACTGCTTCGGCTGCAAAACTACTTTGGTGGAAGCAAACATCACTGACGACAGTGTGCATATCTCGCCAAAGCAATATTCCAAAGTTATTTTCTCATTTGCAATAGCAATAGGGATGTTGAATGGGGAAAGTGCGAGGCCACAGGTCAAGGACGGGAGTGAGGAAAATGGAATGTAGCCTACCCTGGCTGGAGGACGGGAGATATAAAAGGATATATAATATATAATATATATATATATATATATATATATATATATATATATATATATATATATATATATATATATATATAATAAAGGGAAGTGAAAGCCAAACTGGGAAACTCCAACTCCCACTGTCATTGTGACAGCACTCCACAGCACACAAGTGCACACTGCACACAACAAAATTGTATTCATGCCTCACCCGTGCAAGGGGGCTGCCCCCAATTGTGTCCGAAAGGGAGCAGTGTGATGAGACGGTACCATGCTCAGGGTATGCCAGTCATGGAGGAGGATGGAGAGCACTGGCTAATTACTTCCACCACCAACCTGGCGGGTCGGGAGTCGAACCAACAACCTTTGGGATTCAAGTCTGACGACCTAACAACTTACCCATGACTGTGCATCATTATTGTGGTGTTATCTTACCTCCCAGGTGTGTGTGTGTGTGTGTGGTGTCATCTTACCTCCCAGGTGTCTAGGAAGTTGGTTTCATCATTTATGGTCAAACCCTCACTGTCCAGTGGGATCAACTCAGAACCAGCCTGCAAAACACACACACACAGACAGACACTTCAAATTGTGTCTCGTGATCGGATACTTCAAGTTTACAGTGCATGGATCTGGGAGCACACTGGCCCCTGGATCAAGTGTGTGTGTGTGTGTGTGTGTGTGTGTGTGTGTGTGTGTGTGTGTGTGTGTGTGTGTGTGTGTAACCCAGACCTTGAATCCCATTGGCCAGTGCACCAGGTAGAGATCCAGATAGTCCAGCTTCAGGTCACTCAGTGTCTTCTGACACGCCCCCTTCACCGCTGCCTTGTCATGGAAGGTACACCACAGCTGTGGGAGTAGTGGGGTAGGGACATACATAATGTAAAATAACAAATTAAATGATAATAACGTTGTGATAATCACTAATGAATTACTAAAATATCACCGCTGCCTTGTCATGGACAAGTACACCATAGCTGCCGGACCATCAGGAAACAACACATCAATTAGTAATTAATTAATGATTAATTATGATTAAAACACATGTATTACTGAATTACTACAATGTCACCGCACAGGTACACCACGGTTGAGGGAGTAGAGGGGTAGGAGCATCAGGAAATAACACAATTCATGAATTAACTACTATTCATTTACTTCTATTATTAAGCCCTATAGATATGGCCATTACAACCCTTCCATTACAACATTACAACCATTGCATTACAATATTGCAGCTCGACACCTTGATTTCCTTTGGAATATTAATAAAAGTTGCCCTACTCTACAACACGCACCATCATATTTGTATGAGGTAGAAGTGGGCCTACTCTTACGGATGTAATTGCAGCACAAGTACATAACACCACGCAGTTGGGGGCAGTCGTGGCTCAGTGGTTAGAGCACTGGGTTGGCAACCCAAGGGTTCCCGGTTCAATGCCCGACCGGACCACGGCTGAAGTGCCCTTGAGCAAGGCACCTAACCCCCACACTGCTCCCTGGGCGCCGCTCAGCAGGCAGCCCACTGCTATGGACTAGTGTGTGTACTTCACTGCGTGATTCACTCATCCAAATGGTATAAAGTGCAGAGAAAGAATTTCCCCTAGGGGACCAAAATTGGCTCCAATCCAAATTGGCTCCAATTGGCATAACTTCTAACTTCTTCAGTTGTTATACATACTACCAGTGTTGTAATTAGATCAGTAGCAGTATTTCTACCTCTACACGTCTGCACACCACCCAGGGGTGATGGCGAAAAAAAAGCCTGAGCCTGAACTTTTTTCCCTGCTCTAACGATGACAACAAGATAATGCACAGTGACGTAACGTAGGCCTATTTTGACACATTATTCAAACATTTAATAGCCTGTGTATGACCATTATTCAAGCCTGATAGTAGAAGAAAACCCTGAACTTGTAACACTTTCTGAGATAAGAATATCCTAAAGGCTAATTATTATCAATATTTTTATTTTTGCAAACTCTGTCAAGCCTGAAATCAGGCATGGAGCCTGAATACTATCAGCCCTGACACCACCACTGAGTCATCCAATATTATAACACAGTGTGACATGTTAGTAGCCATTCACCATAGAATAGCCAAGATGCATACTTCTCATAAAGGCAAAGGGCGGTCACAGAAACAGGTTAAGTAGGCCTACTGCCTTCAGGTTAACATACTCTCAGGATTTATTTTTAATAAACTACTTCCTTCAGTATAAACATGTATTGGAGTAAAATTGAAAGTGAAGGTGAAAGCCCAACTGGGAAACTCCAACTCCCATTGTCATTGTGACACAGCACTCCACAGCACACACTGCACACAACAAAATTGCATTTATGCCTCACCCATGCATGGGGGCAACCCCCAATTGCAGTGCGACGGGACGGTACCATGCTCAGGGTACCTCAGTCATGGAGGAGGATGGGGGAGAGCACTGGTTAATTACTCTCCCCACCAACCTGGCGGGTCGGGACGGAGTCGAACTGGAAACCTTTGGGCTACAAGTCTGACATTCTAACCGCTTACCCATGACTGTCCAGGTATACAAAAGTATACAATGCATTGCAAATATGTAGTGAAGTAAACGTGGAAGTAAGAGTTAAAAATAATATTCCAACAATGCATATACTGCATTTTAAGCAGTTCTACTTTGTTAGCACTTGTGCCTTCCCAGGATAAAACACTACAGTTGGCAGACTACAGTCTAGACCAGTGTTTCCCAACCAGGGGTACGTGTACCACTAGGGGTACGCGAGCACACTGCAGGGGGTACTTGGAAAAATTCTATTTTAACAAATACATGGAGCTTAGTTACATTGTGATGGAGAAAGCGATATAGAACTTGACTTGGGGGGTACTCATGGCACAATGAAAAGGCTTGGGGGTACACAAGACAAAAAAGGTTGGGAAACATTGGTCTAGACAGCTCTACAATTGCCGTTTCACTACACCTCGAATCAGATAATTGAGCGCAACAATGACACTCCTGTCTTGAGGAACACAGGGCCTAAACAACATGGTAACAATACAAGTTACTCTGCACAAAGTGGATAAGTCTACAGTGCAATGGACAGTGATGGGAAAAATGGATTCATTAGTTATAATCCAGTGGCATTATTCCAAAAGGTTTTAGGCTACCTGTGCATGCCATTTCAGGTCAGTGACTGATGGAATGATAAGTTGGTTGAATTTGACAGATACAACAGGGCACTGGATTTTAATAGATCAATTTTGCGCGTCACTAACACTGACATTGGACAGTCAAACACACAAGGTCAAGGCCGTGAGAGAAGTATAGCCTTCTTCTCCCAATTACCAGTCGCTCGCCTCTCACACACCTTGCTGACGACGAAGAGCTCTTCTCTCTTCACCACTCCGTCCTTGAGCATGGCCTGGATCCCCTCGCCCACCTCCGTCTCGTTCTGATAGACGTATGCGGCATCGATGTGACGGTACCCGGCGGAGATGGCAGCCTTCACCGCTTCAGCAACTTTACCCGGTGGAGACTGTCCAGGAGGCAGCGATATGCGAACACAGCAGACACAAAACACAGTCACTGCTCAAAGCCGACACGAAGCCATCGAGTGAGTGACAGTTGTGGAAGTCATCCAAAATGTTCTGGTTCACTTTCCCTTTGCGGGTACAGCACTATATGGCGCACAGCCATGGACAATAACATTGGAGCCAAGGCTCTCTCATGAACTTAACATTCTAAATGTGTAAATTCTGTCAGACAACTGAACGTATTCGGTTACAAAATGATTGAATGTGCAGGCCGGATATTAAAAATAGCGACAGCGCCATACTAGTGCATTTGAACGAACTCCAAATAGCAGAAAACTGACCACATGACAGTCTTTCAAACTCAAGTGCAAGTACAGCACCGTCTGCGTTTCCAGTGCTCGGATGCAAACGATTTGGAGTCCAAAGCTCATGTATGCATTAAATGAAAGTGAAACCACAACAAAAGAGTTCGAATGCGTTTTGTTGAAAGAACCAGAAGTTGTGCAATGCGATTCACACTCCTCTTGAATTGCATCCAACGAAGAGGCTAAACATTCTTTCTGCGGCTAGCTAGCTCCAAACGAATATAATTACCAAGCCTTACCTTCCATGTTCCCAGCCCGACGATGGGCATATCAGCCCCCGTGTTCAATTTCACCGAAGTTGCCATTGCGAGTGCAGGGCGCTTGCTTTCTGTGCTGCGTTTGCGAGCATGGAGTGAACACACCGAGTCAGTGAACTTGCCGTGGGCCACGGGCGTAGAACTAATGGCGGCGCGCGAGTTAGCTTCTCGTGGATTGGTCCGAGGCGGATACGCGCGCCACTCCGGTCAAATTAGGTAACCAACGTCTCTCGAGTGCATCTCTGACAAGATAACCAACTGTTCTGTGTTCTGTGAACAGTAAGTGGTGCAAATTATCCCAACATCATACAGTAGTACACTACTGCACATTGGCGCTTGATCCCCAGGGCGCGCTCGGGGAAGTATTTGGATGCAGAGAAAGTCTTCTTCGCCCTGTCCCCTGGAAAGTGAGTTTGTGTGAGTGTGTACTTTATTAGGTATTCATCATAAACTGTTGTGCAGAGGCGATTCTAGGATCAGGTGTGGCCCCAAGCGCAAATGCAAAATAATGAACATTTGAACCAAAATCCCCACTACTGTGGTAAAGTGTGGGCTGTTATCCACTATCTAGGGGCTCACTGCCTGCCTTGCCTGGTGGCAAGATACACCTCTGCTGTTGTGCCAATGGATAAGAGCCATGCCAAAACCACATTCATGTGCCTAACAGTCTGACTGTCAGTTGTGTATAAATTCTGTGCTGCACAGTGAAGCATGTGCGTCTCGATAACCTGTTGTAGCTGATTATTCAGAAGAGATACCAGAAAGTACCAACAAACATTGACTTTTTCAATCAATCAATCAATCAATCAATCAATTCAACACACACACACATTAACTTCCATCATTTGTTTTTAATCAGAACAAAAATCACATCAAGTGAACTGAAGGAGACAAATATTAGATGGATTTTTCCACTCAAAAAAATCCATCTGTCATTACACTGGGACACTGTGCACCGGATACCGGATCAATTGTGTCAGTTGGGGATGGGTAACAGTCCCACTTCAGTTGAAGGAGAGGATTGTGCACATCCCAGGGAAAGGTGCAGGACGAAGGTCAACCATAGTTTTCAGAGTGAGGAGTCCGCACACTTAAAATAAAATACAACAAAAAGTATTCCATCATGATAAAATAAAACACAACAAAAAGGATTCAAAGTGCCATTCTAAGTGACTCCTCACTCTGAAAGTAATAGTTCCACTTCGCCATCCTGCCAGGTCCAACTCAATATGGTACCTCATGTCCTCGCCTTTTGCTCATGGCCTTGTCATTCGCTGACGCTCCAACAATAGAAGAAAACAATTAAAAAAAGGCACAATAACTTGTTTGTGGACTTTTTTCCCCATTCAACATCTTGGTTGCAAATGAGAAAATGACATTTCAATAGTTATTTTGCGAGATAGCAAATGAGAAAATGACATTCGAATAGTTATTTTGCGAGATTGCAAATGAGAAAATGACATTCGAATAGTTATTTTGCGAGATTGCAAATGAGAAAATGACATTCGAATAGTTATTTTGCGAGATTGCAAATGAGAAAATGACCTGTGAATTGTGCTTTTGCGAGATATAAAGCCCAACCAACCTCTATCGTCAATGGCTTCTTGCCTCACATCACAAGGCCAGAGAGAGTAGAGAGAGAGAGGTTCCATTGGCCCATTGTTTCCTGGTTCTATTATGGCCCCCTTTAGGCAGACCTAGGCAAACCTAAGGACTGTTCTATTCATTGTAGGAGCATTATGACACGCCCCTTTAGGCAGACTGGAACCTGGTCGCGTTAGGTGCCCATAGAAACCTATTATGTTGGCATATCTCTATTAAAGAATCTCTGACAAGGCCAAAGGCAAAAGGAGAGTACGGGAGGTAGGGCTGCACGATTATGGAAAAAAATCATAGTCATGATTATTTTGGTCAAAATCGTAATCACGATTATTAATCACGATTATTTGCAGATTTTTTTGACAATTATTTGCAGATTTTTTTGAAAATTATAACAAGTTGAAACATAGCCAAGAATGAACTATATACGGGGTGAGCAAAATGAAATGAATTGTAATAATTATGTAAAGCCAATAGCATGAAACGTAGGTGGACATATTTCTGGTCAGAAACACCAGCCTGTCAGTATGTTCTGGCTTCAAGGACGCTCTCAAAAGTAGGTCACTGTTGCCACGATTAAATCACGATTAAAATTTCCACTTCGATTTCACTAATTTATCACGATTTTCGATTATTTTCGATTAATTGTGCAGCCCTAACGGGAGGTTAGATATTGAGAGTTGGACCCCAAGTCCAGTTCCACCGGTGTCCTAGCTGAGATTCACAGTCAGTCCCCGTGTCTCAATCCACGCACCTGTGCACTTCGGGCACTGTGTTTCAGTGCCTAGGGCGCTCATGCTGAAGGAAGGAAATGCAAATACAAGCACCAGACGCTGTGCATTGTAAACAGTAGCCAACCGATTTTGGCGAGCTAATGCCATGCTCAGCTGTCACTTCCAGAGACGGCACAGTGCATAGTGCTCACATTTTCCCACGACACTATGCACTGAAGACCTCAGTGCACTGTGTGCACTGTGCACCGATTGTCAGTGCACTGACAAAAGTGCATGGATTGAGACATAGGGAGTCACATGATGAGGGCCACTGGTATTTAGTCACATGATCTGAGTCAAGGCTTATGCGTCACATGACGAGGTCCACCGCTAGCCAGTCACATGGCCAGGGTCATACTGCTACATACATTCCAACATGCACACTCCCGTCCTCCACTTGTGCTTGTGGCCTCGCCCAACCCCGCCTCCTGGCCCCTCCTCCGTGGAGAAAACAATAACGTTTCCCAGCTGTCAGCCTAGCCACAACAAGTTTGGGGGACTGTATTTCATTCACCATCTCAATTTTCTGTCGTCAGTGCCATCATCATGCAGTCACAAGCAGGCAAGTGAGCAAGGGAGGACGAAGTCCACATATTGGAATGCACCCATGATGATGGTTCTCTTCACTGATGGCACTGAGAGGCATTCCAATATGCGACCTTGCGTCCTCTACTTGTGCTTGTGGCCTCGTACCGGGAAGTAATATGTCACGATGACATCACTGAAAACAGTGTTATATTTCAATATCTCGCAAAAGCTCAATTGTTAAGTCAAGTCATTTTCTCATTTGCAAACTGGATGGTGAATGAAGAATAGTCCCCCAATAACTGTTGTCACTAAGCTGATAGCGGGGAAACTTAATTGTTTTCTCCACTGGAGGCGTTGCATCAGCAAGCACAAGTGGAGGATGGAAGTCCGCTTTTTGGTTCTCTTCACTGATGGCACTGAGAGGCCCCTGGGCCGGGGGAAGTGTTCATTCATAAATAGTTCCAGAAGAGGTTTGGCACAGTGAGATTTGGCTGAGGAGATCCGGTTGCTGCATGTGGCTGTGTGTGTGTGTGTGTGTGTGTGTGTGTGTGTGTGTGTGTGTGTGTGTGTGTGTGTGTGTGTGTGTGTGTGTGTGTGTGTGTGTGTGTGTGTGTGTGTGTGTGGTCATAGCTGTGGAGACGAGTCTCTCTCTGTGTGATAGTCCTGTGTGTGTGTGTGTGTGTGTGTGTGTGTGTGTGTGTGTGTGTGTGTGTGTGTGGTCATAGCTGTGGAGACGAGTCTCTCTCGGTGTGATAGTCCTGTGTCCGACCACCTCCACCCTCCTCACCTCCCCCCTCATCCCCCTCCTCCTCTTCTTCTTCTTCTTCTTCTTCCCCTTCCTCTTCCTCCTCCTCCTCATCTCCTTCCTCCTCTTCCTCCTCCTCCTCCTCCTCTTCTTCCTCCTCTTCTTCTCGTCGTCCTCGGCCCCTGTGTCCTCCTCCTCGTCCCCTGCCGGCCCCAGTCTTCCTGGTGGCGTGTGTGTGTGTGTTTCTGTGTGTGTGTGCTTGCTGGGGCCCCTTGCAGATCTTGAGGTGCCTGGTGAGGTGGTAAGAAGAAAAGATAATGAGTTATTGTCATAAATTAACAACGTATACCGGTATCTATAGAGTCTCGCCATTTATCTAGGTCCACAAGCTGTTATTAGGGGTATAAAAAATAATCGATATGTATCGATCCATTGATCCTACAGCCGACAATGTATGCCGTACACCGGCTCCGACAAAGTGCGGCGCACTTTTGCTTCCGACATAATTTGGACCCCCAAACCAAATTTCACACGAACATTGCATTGACAGTCAATGGGCGGCGCCGACAAAATAGAACTCGTCTCTAATTGCTATCCGATATCGGCCAATGTCCACGGACATCGGCGCCAGTGTGCGTGGTTCTATTGAAAACAATGGAATCGAATTTTAGCTGAGCAGTGCTCAGCACTTTGTCGGAGCCGGTGTGCGGAAGCCCTAATACAGTTAAAATCGTTGTCTGGGGTTTATAAAGGTGGTAAAGTGTCTTATTTGTCATGTTAAGCGTTGTCTTGCTTTAAGACAAGTTAAAAGAGGGAGTATGTAGCTAAGCTAGTGAAAGTCAATGGATCACTGTAGCATGTAGCATGCTACACGGATGCATTGACTTTCACTAGCTTAGCTACATGCTCCCTCTTTTAACTTGTCTTAAAGCAAGACAACGGCTTACATGAAAAATAAGACACTTAACCACCTTTATAAACCCCAGCCAGGGACGCGTTATCCTATGGTGCAACCGGTGCTGCAGCAATCAATTGTATTTTTGATGCATTTCGCCATCCGTAGGCAAGCAGAGGCGCACATGCANATCTTGTCACCAGGCTAGACAGGCATCTTGGGCCCCCCAAGACTGTAGCTGGGGAACAGTAGTGGCGATTTGTTACAAGTGTTCTTTCTTTTTAATTTTCGCGTGCCCCCCCCCCTACTGAGCCTAGAATCGCCTCTGCATGCACGCAGGAATCGGAGGTCTTCGGAATAATCATTCCAGTCAGATGCTTGATGGTTGTGTGCCACCAGTGAAAACGGTGGTCAATATTTTCGAGTTTGATGATGGGCTACTGTCTAAAAAAGATGTGGAAAACTCGGCGTCAGCACTTGCTACAGATTGTACGGATAAACTTCAGCCCGGCATGGATTAACGCATTGATGAGAAGGTTGGCAAAGTTAGTCATTTTTGTAATGTCAGTGTTATAATCGCTTTTTGTAATGGTTGCATAGCGATCATGGACTTGTGCAATCATGTAAGCTAAGCAAACAAGAGCACAGCACACCAACCTAACTTTATCTTATTCTATAGTTAAAACATGGGGAAATAAATCACACACCCAACTGCATTCGCGAAACAAGTCTTGCATGGCGCGGCGAGGATCACTTCTGAGGTGTTATTAAAAAAGTGTTCACAATAATGCTGCGTAGCAAGTGCACCAACCAGCACTCAAAGTTCTGACAGTCTGACAACAACAGGGCAAGCCAAGGATTTAGCAAACACTAAAATGATATAGTCGCATTTTCCTAAAGCACTGTAATAATGTCGATGCTCTGTCAGCGTAGCCTATATCTTTGCGTTCGGGTTTGTGTTCAGTTAAAACATGCCTGGGTACCACTCGCAGATTGTTCAGTTAGCAAGTGGCTCTTTCTGGGAGAAAAAAAACTTGTGTAATACATCCACATCTAAACATTACGAATTTGCACCGTAGTCTACTGTAATGATTGCATACTATTGCAGTGTAATGCACCATCTAGATGAAAACTGCTGACTTCTTAACTGGTATATGGTACATTTTGAGGGGATTTCGTGACAGCTTCGCTTTGCTGTCGTTCGCTGCTAAGGGGATTCCCTCCTTGCGACAAGCGACAGCTGAGTAGGCTAGGCTACTTTCCTTTGACAGTCAGTCAGTCTTTCCAAGGCCATTGGAGGTTAAATTATTTAACACGTGTTTACCACGACGGTTTCGATTCGACAAATTGGTCGGCAGCAACGTAGCAAAAATAAGAGACTTTTGGTTGTGCTTCTGTTTGGAAGTTCTAGCTGAGCCGACGTTTACTCTGCCAAACGGCAGTGCACAGAATCTCCTCCCTGTCAGCTGGCTATGCTTCCAATGGCTTACGTTGTGACTGGTAAACTCAGCAGGGGGTTCAGCGCACCTTTTTTGTGTTGGAGTAAACCGTGTAGCCTGCATTGTTTCATGCGTTTTGAATATGGCTCATTATAATGTGGTGTAGGGGCCCCGGATTGCGTCTGCACCGGGCCTCGGCGAGGGTTAACGCGGCCCTGACCCCAGCCAATGATTTTAACTGTATTAAGCCCCAAAATAGTGGCATACCCCTTTAAGTATCTAAAGTTATCGAATCACTAATCCCTGCCCAATGCTCTAGCTGGTAAATGTGCAGCATAATGGAAGTGGAAAAGTAATTGGAAAAAATTGAATCGAATCCTATCGTATCGTGGGGCATTCTTAAGGATAGAAAATAATCGAGTTGCTGCTGATAACGAACCATATCGCCATGGAAGCTGTGATATACACACTTAACCATTATACATTAAATGAATAATAATAAAATAAAATAAAATAATAAGTGAAAGACCTGGTGAGGTGGTACTTGGTGAGGAAGGCCTTGCTGCACTTCTCACACACGTAGTCACGGCGACCCTCATGCGAGTCCAGATGCTTCTTCAGGTGGTTACTCTTCAGGAAGCGCTTGTCACACTTGGGACAGCGGATCTGGCTATCCCTATTGGAGGTACACACACACACACACACACACACACACACACACACACACACACACACACACACATTATTGGGGCACTTCAGGAAGCGCTTATCACACTTGGGACAGCGGATCTGACTATCTCTGGAGGAGGTTAAGACACAGACACACACACACACACACACACACATTATCGGTTACTCTTCAGGAAGCGCTTGTCACACTTGGGGCAGCGGATCTGACTGTCCCTATTAGAGCAGTGTTTCTCAACTGGTGGGTCGCAACCCAAAAGTGGGTCACGGAAGGGTCATGGGTGGGTCGCAGAGCCTTGGTGTAAAAAAAAACGTAATTCTAAAAAAAAAGATCCAAGTTTTCCTGCAACAATTTACAACTTTTAATTTGATAGGCTAGTGAACTCCGTGTCATCTGTTGTCATAGATACAATCTGAATGTTTATGCGAGATAGATAGCGTGCAACCAGTCATTCGAGTCTTGGTTACATTTTGAGAATTGCATTGAATAGACTTGAACGCTAAAAAAAAAATGGGTCGCGACCGAATGAGAGTGGAAAATGGTGGGTCCCAAGACTGTTCCAGTTGAGAACCACTGTATTAGAGGTAAACACACACACACACACACACATTATTGGGGCACTTCAGGAAGCGCTTATCACACTTGGGACAGCGGATCTGACTATCCCTGGGAGAGGGAACACACACACACACACACACACACACACACACTACTTGGGGCACTTCAGGAAGCGCTGGTCATACAAACTACTTGGGGCAGTGGATCTGACCGTTCCACGCACGCACGCACGCACACACTGTATCAAGTGTTTAAAGAGGTGCTCTTTGTTATCTTGCACATGAAGAGCCTGTTGTTGCTCTGCCCACTTGACTTTACGAGTACGTGTTGCTCTCTCTGTCTGAGCAGTTCAAAATCAGGAGGGCTGGACATCACTCTCAATGAAAACCAAAAAGAGATGTCCATGCAAAAGTAGGTTTTTAATGCTCGCATGATATGCCGTGCTACTTACAAAACTGCAAACATTCTGGATGACCCTGCACTGAGGATGGCGTCACTCCAAATGTTTGCCCTTTTGTAAATAGCACAGCATACTGTGATATAGTCGCCATTGGCAATTGGCCACTGCCCGGTTGACCCACTCCAAGGACCGTCTCTGCGCGTGCGTGCGTGCGTGCGTGTGTGTGTGTGTGTGTGTGTGTGTGTGTGTGTACTTACTGCGTGTGTGTGAGGAGGTGTTGTTTGAGGTCTTGTTTCCTCATAAAGAGCCGGTGGCAGTGGTCACACTTGAGGTTGCGAGCGCCGGTGTGGATGACCATGTGGGACTCGACGTGGGCCTTCTGGGTGAAGGACTTCTCACACACAGTGCAGCGGAAATTCTTCTGACCTGGGAGGAAACAACAGAACCAATCAATGTATGGAGGAAGGTGTGTGTGTGTGTTTGTGTGTCGGTTGTGAAAAGATTTCACAACCGGCTCACTCTTCAATATACCCTGTAGATTTCCATGCCACGTTTTGGCGCTAACTCACCAGTTTAATTCTAAATCACCAGAAATGAAACCCCATTGAAAATGAATGGGGTTTTATTTCTGGTGAGTTAGAATCAAACTGGTGAGTTAACACCAAAACGTAGCATGGAAATCTACGGGTATATTGAAGAGTGAAGTGTGGGACACCAGGTCAACAAACAAGAACAGCTGACGGCAAAGCATCTGGGCTTCCATAACACCCATGCACAGTTTCTGACATTGACTTCAATGTTAAACACATCATGGCCGTTATTACCTGTAAGACAGAGTCCTAACCAAGTACTGAACATTGCATGTAATGTAGAAAGTACCACATTTCAACTGATTTGATGTGAACCGAATTTTGATGAAGAAAATTGTGATTTTATTACAATATTCTAATGATGTGAATTCCCCAATTCATGGGTTTTTTGAGCTGGAAGGCCAAAATATGTAAAAAGAAAAAAATGAATGATTGGAATAGTTTAACAACTGGGCCATGAATCTACAATCCATGACAGTTTAACATTATTGATGGAATTATGGAAATAAATCAACTTTTTCATGCTATTCTAATAAAGTGGCCTGGAGCTGTTTAAAGTATATTACCTGTGTGCAATGTTCCCTCTAATTTTTTCGGTGCCTGAGCAAATGCACTATATCACTGAGCAGAGCCAATAACCTCGGTAAGCGGGTCGGACCCACCCCCCTCCATTTTAGGGGTAACATTGATGCTTCACAATATGTTGATTATATTGTCATTCACTATAGTGAATATTACAAAATCAGTTAAGTAATGTTTCCAAATCTTGATCATTACTGAATCATCAACCCATCAACATCAATATATTGTAGGCTAGGCCTACATTTGTAAGATGTTGGAAAGAAAGTATCTTTACAGCAGCCCAATAGCCCAGAATGTTGAATTTATGTTTAAAAGGATGAATCATTTAATTTGGATTTAAATGTTTTATAATAGGCTAGGCCTATGTAACAAATTTAAAAGACTAAAATATTGAGCTTAAATTAGGCCTACATGAAGTAAAAGTATGCACTGTCACTTTAAGAGCTCGTGGAAACTTCAGATCTTGGGAAGCAAACATTTTTCTTACCGGACAGTCTGACTGACCTTCTGGCTAACTGGGTTTTATGGACCTTCTTATCAGTAGGCTAGTAGTTCGTTTAGGCATATTAGTTAATATGTTTTCAGGACATTTCCACTGCGTGGACAAATGCATTCATCAACACCATTTTGACGAATTTAAACCAACTCTTTGGCAGAAAGCAGCACGCACTTCCAATGATGCCAGTAGTGCGAGAGATGTTGCCACTCGCAAAGCTATGACAGGCATCCATTAAAATCGGTCCAGATGCTCGACACCGTTATCAACATTCATATCAGATTCACGATCGAGCTCTAGGAGAGCTAGAACTTGTCTCATATCCATTATACAGAGATGGATTTAGGCTTTTTGTGTCAGCTACTTTACACAACCGAACGCCGTAGATTAGGCTGCGAGTGCGAGCTGTTACAACGTTGTCTGGTCACTGTTTTAAAGATCAGCATTCGAAGCTCTGTCTGATCGCTATTAAAAAAGCAGCTGGAGGCGCAATGCTGATTGTAAGCAGAAGTCCGCGTCTAGTGTGATCGCTTAAACTGCTGTAAGATAGATGTTTCATATCTAAAGAATATGTTTTATTTCGATTGGATGTTATAAAGCTACAATGACTGGAAATTTCGGACAACAATCAACTGCCTCTCCACACAAATTTGCCGCCTTGTTTTACCTGCGCTGCATGGATTTGCTCTGCGCTGAGAACGTGAGAGCAGTGCGCGATTGTGTGGCACATCTTGAGGTGCATCCTCAGGTTGCTGTGTGTGTGTGTGTGTGTGTGTGTGTGTGTGTGTGTGTGTGTGTGTGTGTGTGTGTGTGTGTGTGTGTGTGCAGCATATTACCTGTGTGTATCTTGAGGTGCATTCTCAGGTTGCTGGGGTCGCTGAAGGCCTTGCTGCAGTATTCGCACTTGTGAGGCTTCATGCCCACGTGTCCCATGAAGTGAGTGTTGAGCTTGGTGGAGGTGGTGAACGCACGCGTACACATGCTGCACTTAAACTTCCTCGCCCGACCACCACCACCACCACCACCGCCAGATGGCGCCATTGTACCAGCACCAGCACCATCTCCACCTCCAGCAGTAGCACCCACTACAGCCTCGTTCCCAGCCCCAGCTCCCATCACTCCAGATCGGGTACCAACGCCAGGTCCTCCCCCTCCACCTCCTCCTCCTCCACCTCCTGCTACTCCCCCGTTAGTCTGGCACACCCAGGGGGAGGCGGAGGAGGTGGACACAGAGACAGAGGGGCTCACTGTGCCCGTTACAGTCAGTTTGGTGCCAAGGGGCTGGTGGTGGGCTGGGTGTCCGTGCCCGTGTGTGTGTTCATGTGTGTGTCCGTGTCCGTGTCCGTGAGGCGGGTGGTGGAGTTCGTGAGAGGGGTGTGTGGGGCTATGGCAGCGGTGGGCGTGGCTATGGGAGTGGTTGTGGTTGTGGGTGTGGTCGGAGGCGTGGTCTTCCAGGTGGGCCTTGAGCTCGGCGAATGAGGAGCACTCCTTACCACAGTGGCACACCTGGCTCTCAGGTACCGAGGGAACACCTGAGAACACACACACACACATACACATACACACAGCATTAAGGTGTAACAGAAACACTTACACACACAAACACCCTCTGATATAATTAAGGTGTAACAGAAACCCTTACCGCACAAATATACCTAGCGCGACGTGATTGAAGCGACAGAGCGATATGCGTGATTGAAGCGACTACAGTATGTCCGTTACAAGCAGAAGGCAAAGCATTCAAACATTACCATTGGCTGTGGTCACTGACCTCTATACAGTCATTGGCTGTCGAGGCTGGTCGCCGAACCGCGTCATAGACAGTTGAAAGGATTTCAACTTCAAACTGTCGCTCTCGTGGTGCAAAATCGCCTCTTGTTTCCACAATCGCTTCTGTCGCGCGACTTAATACAAAGACAATTACTTCCATCGCTCGCCTTGCTCTTGATGCGGTAGGTGTATTTGTGCGGTTAGGGTGTAACAGAAAGGCACTCAACATACACTGTGTGCAGAATTATTAGGCAAACAAGTTTTTTGACAATATCGTCCATTTTATGCATATTTTCCTACACCAAACTGTATGAACATGAAACCGAATTGGATTTAACCATTCCAGGTCATGCACAATTCTATAATAAGAGATGGTATGATCGAAGGAGCCCAATATCAGGTGTGCATAATTATTAAAAAGCTTTGTTTTCCTCTGGGAAAATGGGCCACAAAATAGATCTAACAAACTTTGAAAAGTCTATAAACAATTTTGAGGATGCTGTGTGTGTGTGTGTGTGTGTGTGTGTGTGTGTGTGTGTGTGTGTGTGTGTGTGTGTGTGTGTGTGTGTGTGTGTGTGTACCCAGGTCTCTGCTGTAATCCCTGCTGTAGTAATATAGTAGTTCCTGTTCCGGGTGGATCTCCCGGGAGACGCAGAAGTACACCTTCCTATTGTCCAGGTACGCCACCAGGTTCTGCTCCTCAGTAGACCTAAACACACACACACACACACACACCTTAATATCTTTGTGGGCCCTCCCATTGACTTCCATTCAACCCTAACAATATGTGACGGAGGTGTTCCCGCACGGTTCGTCCACTCGGGACCGCAAACCTTCCACCTCGTCAACTACGTCGGTTCAGAAATGGGAGTCACAGTACAAGCGCGCTGAGCTAAAGGGCCGGTCCGGTAGCCCAACGCTACCGATACTGTATGAGCCCTCGGGAGGGAGGTTTACTAACGTTCCATGCCACACACTGCTAGCTGGCCTCCGTCACAAATAGCTAAAGAATGCTAAACTGTGTCCAAACCAAAACAATCCCTAACCATACGCATACGCGCCCGCGCGCACACACACACACACACACACACACACACACGCACACGTCGTACCTGGCCTTGCGAACGAACATCATCCAGTTGCTCTGATTCTCATCTGTGGTGACGATGCAGAACTCCTGAAGATTCTCCTGAAACACCTACAAGACACACACACACACACACTAGTTATTGCAGTGTACACACTAGGGCTGTGCAATATATCGAATTTATATCGTGATATCAATATTGCTGTCAAACAATATCAAATTTCATAATATCGATTTGAGCATCCACATGAGCCAATGCGAGCACAGAGCAGACTTGCTACCCAACACTCATGCAGAACATCACTGTGTGTTTCTCTGTGGCCCTCCACTCATACTGCTGAAGGGAGGGAAGATTGCGAATTGTTATATTGACTGAAATAATTGTGATATTGATATTTCTCAAAACCGAGCAGCCCTAGTACAGGCAAAATCCAAAAAAAACATTAACATAAACTAGGGGTGGTACAGTTCATATCACGTTGTCAAGGTCACGGTTTTCGGGTCTCTACGGTTGTTTTTTTTAAAGTTCATGATAAATGGTGCACTGGCTAATAGAATCGGACTTATCACTAAATATCCTACATATGGTTTGTATAGGCTTATAATGTGAAAATGGTGTGATTTTAATTGTGTGATCCGCTGATTTGGTCTTATACGCTAATGTAATAATCAGAGAGACTGGATAAGATACTCCTAGAATCTGTTCTAGATCTGTCTAGAATATGTTTTACATATTTTTCTGGGCAGTACATGAATTGCGGTTTGCGATGGATTGCACGGTTTGGTTCGGTATGTGTGTGAATTGTACGGTTTCGGTTTTCGGTGCGGTTTGTGCCATCCCTAACATAAACCTATCACCGACTTGCCAAGGACAGGAGACAGACAGACAGACAGACAGACAGACAGACAGACAGACAGACAGACAGACAGACAGACAGACAGACAGACAGACAGACAGACAGACAGACAGACAGACAGACAGACAGACAGACAGACACACACACACACACACACACACACACACACACACACACGCACACACACACCTACCTTCCAGACGTGAGGGATGTCCTTGTCAGTCCAGGCGGCCAGCTCCACATTGCTACAGTGTTGACCCACCAGGGGCCCAAAGCACGCTCTAGCAGGGATACTCTCTCGCGCAAACACACCTAGAAAACACACACACAAGCATGTCAGTAAGAACTTGCCGTCACTGTGTGGGTGTTGCTAACAGCGCATTTAAAGTTGACAAATTTTCAAGAGACGACGAGCTCGCACCAGTTTAATCCACGTATCACATCACATGCAAAGTGTAGGGGGAGAGTAAAGCCCAGCTTATAATGAAAAAACGAATTGTCGCAGATGACCGCGGACAGCAGCTACTCTGATTGGTCTGCTCGACCAGAGCCACTCAAATAAGCATCGGCTGACTCGGGACAGTGATTAATTAAACGTTTAATCCTACATAGAGCCCCCAGTCCTTACCCATTGGCTGGTCGGAGAGGGAGACGCGTAGGCAGAGTGGGCGGGGCAAGGAGAGGCGGGCTCTGGTCTGGATGGGCGTGTCCGGAATGAAGGTGACCGGGCCGTGTTCCGGACAGTCGGAGAGGTATGAGCGCTCACACAGAGTACACCCTGCACAAACACACACACACACACACACACACACACACACACACACATACACATACACACACACACAACCAATTTTATGGCATGTTAGATGTTGAGGATGGTGTCTTGTCGTGTGTCTGAGTGTGTCAGTTAGAGTTCAACCAGCTGGTGTATGCTGGTGTGTGCACATACTCTATGTATAAGAGTATGTGTGTGTATTCATGTATTTATATACATCACTCACAGATGTTAAAAGTCGAGTCGAGCGTGTCTGTATGCGTGTCTTCATGCGTGGCGCGGGGTGTGCACGCCGCGCGTGTGTGCGCGTATTTTTGCGTGCGTGTATGTTTATATACATCACTCACAGATATTAAAAGCCGATGCCATGTTCTCCTTATTGGAGTCAAGTGTGTGTGTGTGTGTGTGTGTGTGTGTGTGTGTGTGTGTATGTGTGTGTATGTGTGTGTGCATGTTTATATACATCACTTACAGATGTTAAAAGCCGAGGCCATGTTTTCCTTATTGGATGTGGAGTCGTCCAGCTGCAGTGTGTTGTTGACGAGCACCAACCCCCCAGCGACGCCCCCCTCAGGGCCCAGTCCACCGCCCCCTCCCCCGTCCCCACCGGGGGCCGACACCTACAAAAAAACAAGAATAATAATCAGTAATAATCATAATAATAACAACTGTATTGATAAATAAGAAATAAAAAATAAAATAAAATAAAGCTGAAATAAAATTTAATTTAGCTGATTTTTTTTAAAAAAGAAGAGAGGTAAAGGCAAAAGCTATAAGGACAAAAATAGTAACAGCAACAATAAAATATTAAAAAGGCATAAAACCATAAAGAAATCCACAAGAATCAGAGATCACCTGTTCCACCAGACCCAGGGGCGGGTGTAGCGTCACGGGCTCCAGAACCGATGAAGAATTAGGGCCCCCCCCTCCAGGACCCCCGCCTGGCATGGCCCCAGTCAGCACTACACTCACCACCCCACCCCCCACCCCCACCCCCACCCCCATCTCTTCTCCTCCTCCTCCTCGCCCTCCACCCCCCAAATGCTCCTGCTCCAACACTACTGAAGGCAGCTCAAGAGGAGCCAACACCCCACCACCACCTCCACCTCCTCCTCCACCGCCACCATCCACCCCCCTCACCACGGTAGCCTCCCCCCCAACCCCCACCACCACCATCTCCACCTCCATCCCCACCTCCACCCTGCCCCCTCCACCCCCCATGCCCCCATCTCCCGGGCTGCTGACGCGAGACTCCATGGTCCCCAGTCCTCCTCCTCCTCCATCCCGACCCCCTCCCACACCGACTCCAACCCCCACCCCTACTCCTACCCCAACATCATGCCCCTCGCCCCCCTGTACCTGCCCTCCTCCTCCCCCCACGACCACCAGTCCGTTCTCCAGGGCACCCCCCTGTAGAGGAGAGCAGAGAGGAGAGTAAATAATTGTATTAATCCCCATAGAAACTAAGGCGTCTAGTAGCATACAGACATACATACAGATTCTTTCACATACGTATATTAAAAATTCACATATTAAGATACACTCAGTGCAGAGATTCTACAGTAATTCTAACAAACTATAACCAAATAAAACCATCATATTATCATAATCACATGATCGAGTGTTTTGTAGTATAGTAGTACACCAGTGAAGTGGGAAACTGTGGATGAGAGCTACAGGATGTGGTTGAGAACATAGCGCCTATAATGATCTTCAAAAGATCGATCCACAAATAAGTTGTGAATCAATATTGCCTTTTTCGAACGTGAATCGATATTGGATCGCGATTCGATCTTTTGAACCCATCCCTAATTCTAACCTACCTGGCCTGCTCCCCCTACTATCAGGCCTCCCTCCAGGGTGACGCCCCCCCCAGGTCCTCCTGGCCCCGGGCCGTAGGGCTCCAGGCCGGCATGGTTGGGGGTGTTGCTGGTTACCGCCGACAACCCGCCGCCACCGCTGCCGTCCATGCTGAGGCTGCTGGGATGGATGTACTGAGGAGGGGGACGGTCCGCCAGGTAGGACAGGATGCCTAGAGCGGGGAAGACATGGGCACACACACAGGCGCGCACGCACACACACACACACACACACACACACACACAGGTCAGGCACATGCATACACACAGAGACATACAGACACACACACCTGAGGCACATGGACACAACAACACTGGGGTGAATTTCTCAAAACCAAAGTTGCTTATTACAGTAGCTACTTTGTTGCTTTCAATGCATTTTCCCATTGGCAACTACTGAAGTTGCTAACAGGCTAACAACTTCCCCTTTGAGAAACTCACCCCTGATGAGACTGCTGACAAGCAAGGGAGTAGTCTCTCTCTGTGTGTGTGTGTGAGAGAGAGATAGAGAGAGAGAGAGAGAGAGAGAGAGAGAGAGAGAGAGAGAGAGAGAGAGAGAGAGAGAGAGAGAGAGAGAGAGAGAGAGAGTACCTGGTAGTATGTGTCTGAAGTAGCTGCTCTCCAAGTGTGGGTATGGTGGCGGGGGCAGGCTGTAGTTGCGGTGTGTGTGTGTGTGTGTGTGTGTGTGTGTGTGTGTGTGTGTGTTGTTATATACCTGGTAGTATGTGTCTGAAGTAGCTGCTCTCCAAGTGTGGGTATGGTGGCGGGGGCAGGCTGTAGTTGCGGTAGTCGCGCTCCGCCAGGGGGGCCATGGGCAGCATGAGGGACAAGGCGGAGGGCAACGGAGCCAGAGACGGAGCCAAGCTGGGGATGGCCACCGGCATACCTGCAGAGAGAGAAATAGAGGGGGGAGAGAGAGAGAGAATTAGTTAATCCTGATGGAAATTATGGTGTCCAGTAGCGTACATACATACATAAAAGAGAGAGAGAGTATGTGTGAGTGTGTGTGTGTGTGTGTGTGTGTGCGCGCGCGCGCGTGCGTGCGTGTGTGCGCGCGTGAGAGAGAGAGAGAGAGAGAGAGAGAGAGAGAGAGAGAGTATGAGAGAGAGAGAGAGTGAGAGTGTGTGTGTGAGAGAGAGATAGAGAGAAGAGGAAGAGAGAAGGGGAGACAGGGAGACACAAAGAGAGAGAGGATCAGGATTGTGCACACACACATGCTCACATAAACATAATCCAGATGCCTGCACACAGACACACACAGTTCAGGATATTGCACACAAGTGTGACAAAGGTCTTCCTGCACCTGTTCGTCCCACTCGGGGATGCGAACCTGCGACCTCGTCAACTACGGTTCATAAGTGGGAGGCACAGTACGATACCGCTGGACTAAAGGACCAGCCCCCTAGCCCAACGGCATCAGCACTGTATGAGGATTTACCAGGGAGGTTTACCAACGTTTCACACCAACTCTGCTAGTTAGCCTCCGTTACACAAGCTCACACAAAAACATAATTCAGGATGCATGCATACACTGCATGCTCACACTGACTCACTTCCACACACACACAACTACACAGATTTTAGGACATCTGGCTTTACACGCACAGTGACCACTGTTACACTACACATCACCTACCATCCCATACACAATGAGTCAGGTCCAACAGCAGCATTGACTGATCACACACACACACACACACACACACACACACACACACACACACACACACACACACACACACACACACCAAACCTGGTGCGGTGGGGCAGTGCGTCAGGGACGTGGGTAGACCGACCCATAGGTTGGGTACACAGGCCATGTCCAACGACAGACAGACAGACAGACAGACAGACACACACAAACACACACACAACTCCTCACCTGGCGCGATGGAGCTGTGCGTCGGGGACGGGGGTAGCCCAAGGTGGCTCGCGCTGACGGATGGCACGGTCAGCTGGTCCATCCCCACCGGACTCAAATTCATCTCGTTCATGTTGAAGGCCAGTTCTGGTTCTAGAACTAGTCCGTTGGTTCCACTCCGGTGCGTGAGACGCTGTCAACTTCAGCAGCAGAAGTTGAAGCCTACTGGTTACGCATTGCTTGTGATGACTTATTTGCCATGCCAGCAACGTTGAAGAATACTTCACGTTTTTCTTAAAGTGCAACATAAGGGAAGGAAAAACAACAATGATCGAAAGCGTTATGGTTTGATACAGGACAGCATCTACATGCAATAACAAACAATAACATTCGCCCACGCGTCCATTGTTGTCAACTGCCTGCTAACTTTCACTCAAAGCTAACTTGCTGGTGGGCAGTCAGCAACCTTAGTCCACGATAACCTCGAGATTTTACAAAGTAAACACCCAGCACCGCTCCTCCAAGTACCTTTGAATGTACAAGAACAGTCGAAGGTGTGAGAATGAAGTAAACGCAACAGCACGCTACATGACATCAAGGTTGCTATACATAAACAAAGCTGCACTAGCTAGCGGAGGCTAACTCGCAATGGGAAATTGGCGTTAGCCAAACTCTCGCACAACTCCTGATTTCAGTTCAAGCTCACGCGCTAATCGCATAAAAACTCTACCTTTAAGTTGCCATTAAAGAACACTGTTAATCCTTGCAGCGTAATGTAAAACCGACCCGCCTGTTCGGAGTTCTGAGGTTAAAATGACAACAAACCAGCTGACAGCCTCTCTCTCGGCGTCCATGACAGTAGCTGCTCTGAGCATGCGCACACTGGAGCGAAATTATCCCAGCTGTGGTGGCCCTGGCATACAGTGGTGAAGCTGCCAGGGGAAAAGGGGAAAGTGATGAAAGACTATTTATTGCGGCACACCCCCTTTACTTACCGAGCCAGGTGAGATGTATAACGAAGAAGTAAGAGTGGCCTACTGTCACGGATGTAATTGCAATACGAGTGACATAGTTGCATCCAGAGATAAGAGATTCCTTTGCAATCTCTCTGGTTGTATCCATGTAATATCACGCTTCTACCAGTGTTGTAACAGTAGGGCTACTTGTAATTGACTTTATACATCTCTGTGTGGTGCTGCGAAGTCATCGTCCATGCCAAGCATGGGCAACTGGTTCCATTGCGCAGAGAAGGGAGACAGCGGGTGCGGTAGTGGGGAACAACAGGTGCTCTGATTCTCCTCCCTCCGGCTTGGGGAAATCACACCCCTCGCACTCCACACCTGAACCTTAAACGCACCTAACGGGAAAGGAAACATCATTGACTCGGAGGGTAGCCGAGGCAGACATTCATATTTGGCTGCTCTTGTCCAATTTGCAGAACGCTTGGATGACATCTGGCATACGCTGTCAGCGGTGTGTTGGTGTTGGGGGAGTGACAGGCGCACAGGTAATACAAGTTCTGACTATCTTGCACGATGGTTACTTTGACAACGTACCCAAATATTTTTGAATATGCATGATCATTCTGCATGTATTTAATTGCTGTTTTTAACTTTGCGTAAAACCGTGCGTAAAAGGCGCTTGACGATTGTTTTCATGCAGAAAGTTCATCCACGTTTATCTTACCCCGTTGTAGTTTCTCTTTGACCTTTCTGCCTTATTGGACTAACCTCTTACCTGTCACTTTCTCTTTTTTTTCTTTGTACAGTTATGGCACTGCCGCGGGAGTTGCTGGGGTGGTTAACCTACTCCCGCACGGGCGGACTGGTGGATCCACCGATGCATCCGTATGGTTTACATTTCCCCCTCGAGCCGACCTACCTGGACTCCGTCTCCGTGTGCGGGCAGGAGTACAACGCGCGACTGCCCTCCTACGTGCCTTTGCATGCGCACATCAGTGTGTACGACTACTCCTTCGAGCCGGCGTTCATCCGCAAGCGCAACGAACGGGAACGGCAGCGCGTGCGATGCGTGAACGAGGGATACGCGCGCCTCCGTAGGCACTTACCTCACGAGCTCGACGACAAACGGATGAGCAAGGTGGAGACGCTGCGCGCGGCCATCGGCTACATCAAGCACCTCCAGGAGCTCTTGAGTGGCGACGCGCGTGCAGGCTCCGTTTTTTCCTCAGAACTTGACGTGTGGAGCAGCGCGGGAGAGACCTAATTAAAGCAGGTCCGAGGCACAGCGAGGAGAGTTCAGCTGCTGTAGTTGGGTACTCCACGGTAGTCAAAGACTACCTGTCTGGCAGATGTGGTGGGGAGTTGACAGGTGTGTTTGTTACTGACTATATTACTAACCCATACCTGGGTTGAGTTCACTAACATGCGCCAACTTAGGGCCCACTTGCTGAAATCGGGGCCCACCTCTGACCCATAAACTCAAATGAATTATCAACAGCAATACAGCAGCCACAGATATTATTTACATTTTTAGAAAATGATTTCGGGGCCCACTTGGACTACTTGGCCCACTTGCAGCCCACAGTTTGAGAACCGCTGGCCTATACTGCCTGTGCAGGGTTTTTACTTCTAGCCTCCTTTTTCACTGAACCCAGGGTGTCAGCCCTTGTACTTGATGTTTTGCTGCACTAGCGGTGTGTGTGTGTGTGTGTGTGCCTGTATGTGTGTTTTAAACATGACATTGTTACGCATGTGTGCTGCAGTGTCTTCGGTGTTCATGTGTTGAAATGTTGCAGACTGCAAAAATAAACTTGTCGCCGAGGCAATATTGTCTTCAAGAAATGATTGAAATCCATCAATGGTTTGGGCCTTTACACTTAGCAGGCAGAGAGAGAGAGTGTCGGTGATGCTGCCAAAGACAAGCACATGCACATCACGTCAGGGATATAGGCTTTCCTATTCTCACACACACAGACTTTGGAGGGGATGAAAACAAACTCTGCATTTTGTGTTTGTGGACTGAAATATGTTTTGTTGAGGGTTTTATTTTTTGCAAATTCTGAGAAATCAGTCTTCCTCCTATGGCAGCATGTGGACAGACTAGCGTACGTACGCACACACACACACACACACACACACACACACACACACACACACACACACACACACACACACACACACACACACACACACACACACACACACACACACACACACACACACACACACACACACACACACATAAAGTCGCTCTACCAGCATCCCTGATGTTGACATTGCTTCCTGTAATACATTGGTTAATGCAGACACCTAGACAAGCAACCACACACACACACACACGCACACACACACACGTGCGTTATATTTCAGTATTTAGATAAATTAATGTTCTGTGTGTGTGTGTTGTGTTTTGGCCGAATGCACTCTAACACTCAGTTCTTAAATGGTGATGGACAGCTCATTATTTTGCTGTTCTGTTTTGAAACCACCAGACTTCTCTTTTCAGTAAAAAAATGTCATGTGGTTTTAACGTTCATTGGGAAGGATATACGTAGAGGGGAAGTGCTGCTGGTTAGAGGGTGAGCCAGAAAAAAAATAACGCTGGATTGGACTCAATGTCCCCTACATCAGTGGTTCCCAACCTTTTTCTTCAAGGACCCATATTTGTACCATTGTAAACTTTGGTGACCCAACCACGCGAGCGCCCGCACGAGAGGATATGATACTCTGTTTCCTGCGAAAACTCATTAGTTATCATTTTATTCCTCAATCTGTCTTCGGTAAAATATAGAATAAATGTTTAATGTATCACTTACTTTTTGTTGCTTCTATGCATTAGTTTAAATGCTTTGTCATTCATTCAACATGGGCTATGTATGGTATAAAAATTAAACCCCTTAAAATCAAGAGGGCTCCGCGACCCACTGTGGATCTTTGGCGACCCATAGGTTGGGTCCCGACCCATAGGTTGGGAACCACTGCCCTACATCCTGTATGCACGCATGCATGCAGACATAAGCATGCACGCAAGCACACGGGCACACACACACACGGGTCAAAGACGTCCAACATGACACTGTCCTTCAGTGCTAATAGATGCTTTTGCTTACTGTAACTGTGAAAAACATGAAATTTCAAAACGTTTTTTTGAAAAGTAAATGCATGAAAGCCAAGCCAAAAAAATAAATGAAAAAAAATCTCTTTTATTTGCATTTACAGTAAGCAAAAGTATCCGCTGCACTGAAGGACATGTTGGACGTCTTTGACCCATACACACACATTCACGCACACGCACACGCACACGCACAGAAAAGCCAACTGGCTTATG
>NW_026945577.1:192500-200000 GCF_034702125.1 Engraulis encrasicolus | reverse complement strand
AATTAATTTCATGCTTTTCATGTGCTTCAGATGCTGAAGCAGGTGTTTTTGCAGGTGTTTTAGGCAACTCTGGGTTTAGAAAAAGACAGATATTTGGCAAAAGGAAGCTCCATAATGCACGCCGTACCTCCTGTGGCATGCTGTAATAGTCATTGAAAAGTTAATTACCATTGTACTACAGTACTATGACATAACACAGGGCCTTTAATAATGCACTATGACTCGGTCATTGCCATTCTGGTAACAGCTCATTTATAATGGGGTGTCTTAACGGGTTAAGGTCAAAGAATAAGGTATATGGCATGTGCCTCCCTAAAAACATGTTGGCCCCTATCCGTCCCACCTGGTAATTTTGGTCGAGAACAGTGACTCTCAAAGTGTGGTCCGGGGACCACTAGTGGTCCGTGACAGAGCTCAGGTGGTCCACGAGGGGATATCTATTTTTCCAAGAAAAGCTAGCAGTAAGCTATACGTGTAACCAGATTAAAAAGTTAAACATAGCTGAAGTCTCTTTTACACCACAATAAGACAGACTTGTAAATGTGAATGAAAAGTATGTGATCTGCATTGAAATTTACAGTGTCAAATTACCACCCGTCAACTGTCAATTCAGTTGACAGGTGGTCCTTGAACATTTTTGGGGGGATTAAATGATCCTTGGTCTGAAAAAGTTTGAGAAACACTGGTCTAGAACCACCCCTGCCTGTCAGTGCAGGGAATAGCCACGAAAGGGAAGAGAGTTCTTTACTTGCTTCTTGAATGTTGAGAGAAATGATCCCAATCTTGCTGCTTCTGGAAGTTTGTTCCACCACTGAGGGACAGTTTTGACTGGGATCGCTTAGACCAGGGGTGGGGAACCTTTTTCATTCGAGGGGCCCCATCAAATTCCTCCGAGGGCTGTAAAAGTCCCCCAAGGGCCATACTATGAACACAAACCAGGATTTCCCCCGGCACTTTAACTCACCTTCTGTAGGTCCCCTGATATATAACTTAGTTGTATTGCAAATTTCTAATATTAATTTACAAAATAAGTCATATTTCATGTGAAGCTGCATAACAATAAAATTATATCGGGGGCCGGATAGAACATAAACGGCCCTCGAGGCATAGGTTCCCCATCCCTGGCTTAGACTATCAGTGGTGTGGTGGGGATTTTTAAAGTGGGGGTACGCGATTTTTAACGTTATCAAATAATTAGGCAACTTATCATGTCAAACCCCCCAACCCCTTAATCTACCGTCATTGCTTCTCCGTTTTCATCTGTTTGGTCAATCACCTGCAATACTGCTATGTGAGCATTCCTTTTTGTATTCAAACATGGGCAGAAGATTCTTTTTAAATCTCACTTCAGGTGAAGTGGGTGGACTGCGTACCCCCGCGTACCGCGCCCACTACACCCCTGTAGACTATAGACTCTAGAACTTAGAGCGAGCAACAATCTGTATGCTGGTATAAACATGTTATAACAATGGGCCCGGTGGCACAACAAAGCAGCATGGGGGCCACGGGGCTTGGTGGGCTAGCGTGCCTTCCTACCTACCAAATGGTCAAACCTGGCTGTGGCTAGTAATACTTTCAGTGTCACTAGGCAATTTGGCTGGCAGCTTATTCCTTGGTATGACTATGTATCAGAGTACCCTATATTCTGTTGCTTGCCCCTTTGTGTATCAATTATTTGTATTTAATTTCAAGAAAAAGCTCAGCACGTTTCTATTAGCTTGACATACAGTATTACCATGTAGAAAGCTACACACTCCTGTTTCTTTAGCACCACATCATCTGAGGTTGGATGTACTACACTATCATGATGAAGAGAAAAAGCAATATTAAATTTGTGGCTAATGGAATACCTGAATGGCTAGTGACTCAGGAAAACAGCCACAGTGGCTGGTGGTTGAAAAAGTTAATGTCAAGCCCTGCCTACCACCTAAGGGTACAGGGCAGGCAGACCTGGCCTGGGGCAAGAAATCAGGTAGGGACAGACAACTATACCTGTGGGAACATTTTAGTCATCTATTACAAGGTATTTTGACCACAGCAGCCCAAATGAATATGTGTGGCGGTCAGCTGTAGCGGCATGCAGAGGCGATTCTAGTGTCAGTGGGGGCCCCAAGCAAAAACCCAAAAGAATTAACATTCGAAACATATCAGCGCTATTATAGCTCAAAGTTGAGCTGTTTTTCACCATATAGTGGCTTGGGGGGCCCCAAGCGGCTGCCTGCCTGGCTGCCCAGCCTGGTGACAAGATGCGCCTGGCGGCATGAGGACTGATACCACTACATTGAGGGGGAGGACCAGACCAAAATCATCAACAGTCCTCCGGGCAAATGCCCTGTATGCCCTATGGCCAATCTAATCCAGCAGGGCATGGCACACCTCTTTTACTCACTGGTGGCCACTATGCCTTGTGGTTTTGGACAGCCATGACCAGCGCTAGGTCTAGTATCTAATGTTGGACTATTATGACTCTTTGTGTGTGTGTGTGTGTGTGTGTGTGTGTGTGTGTGTGTGTGTGTGTGTGTGTGTGTGTGTGTGTGTGTGTGTGTGTGTGTGTGTGTGTGTGTGTGTGTGTGTGTGTGTGTGTGTGTGTGAGAGAGAGAGAGTTGGTGTGCACACACTTTCTGGGGCATAAAAGGATACAACTGAGAGGGGGCGGTGCTTACAGTATTGTCCATTTGGGGGAATTCATCTATTTTATTTTCTCATACTGTGGGGGGTGTCAGGCAGGCTTATGATGAGGTCAAGGGGGGCGTTGGGAGGCTTAAGATGAGGTCAAGGGGGGCGTTGGGAGGCTTAAGATGAGGCCCAGGGGGTGTTTATTCAAAAAAATGTTGAATTGACACAGCATTAAAAAAATCTGTGAATGCTCCTTTGTATGGATACTACTATCAGCATGCTGAAGTTGCACAAATGACATACTGTCTGCCTGCCTGCCTGTTTGCACATTGGACATGTGGACGGATGCCAATCATTGACTTCTCTATGTAGCCTACTGTAGTGATCTAGTGGATTAGTCTGTGTCTATATCTGTGTTGTGGTGGCGTATGTGCCAATCATTGACTTCTGTATGTAGCCATAGTGGTCTTGTGGATTTTTTTCTTTTTTTTTCTTTAATGGGCTTTTTTGCCTTCATTTCAGACAGGAGAGTGAAGAGCGACAGGAAGTGAATGTGGAGAGAGACACGGGGAAGGGATGGCAAATGACCCTGGGTGCAACCCTTGGGCATGCAAGCCCAAATGCCCGATCTTGTGGATTAGACAGTCTCTACTATATCTGTGTTGTGGGGCCGTCTGTGTTGCTGTCTCATGCTGCGTATAAAAGGTCTTTGTCTATCTGAGTTAAGAGCTGTGTCTCAGTTATAGTGAGCATGCTGTCATTTTACAGCAATGCTACTATTTATAGCGTTCATAAAAAGTTGGGGATGTTTGGCTGAAATGGGATGTTTTTAAAAATGGAAAAAAAAATTGTTGAAAATGTATCTCCTGGGGTCGCAGTGGCTCAATTCAAGTCACTGGTGAAATGCAGTGTGTCAATTCAAGTCACTGGTGAAATGCAGTGTGTCAATTCAAGTCCCATTGAACTGTCCCTCAAGAAGATACATAAAAGGTAGCTGATACTTTCTTTTCTTTCAAAATATATTTTCTGGCCCTAGCGTGGCTTAACGGTATGGCACTCGTCTGATACGCAGCTGACCTGGGTTCGATTCCGGCCCGGGTCCTTTGCCGACCCTTCCCCGTCTCTCTCTCCCAAACGTTTCCTCTCTCTCTCTCTCAAATTATCCTGTCAATACTAAAGTCTGAAAAAATGTCTTTAAAAATATATATACAGTATTATTATGTAAAACCCCAACTCCGATGAAGTTGGGACGTTTGGTAAACAGTGAATAAAATTAAAATGCTATCATTTTCAAAACATTCAATCTATTCATTAGATGGAGAATAGTGAAAAGACAACATATTAAGTGTTAAAACCGAGAAAAAATATTGTTTTGGGGGACATATGTACTCATTTCTATTTTGATAAATCCAACACGTCTCAAAAGAGTTGGGACGGGGACAATAAATGGCAGCAAATGTCGAGGAAGACTAAAAACAAAACAAAAGACAACACTTAACAGTTAAATACATTAACCGATGAGATGATTTTATATAAAAAACAGTGTTAATTCCTATCTTGGACATGATTTCACCAGCTTAAATGGTGGGTGTATTCCTTGTCATGTTTTGCAATGTTTTCCTTTCTGTAGTGCTTATAGTGTGACAGGTCTTGACCAAAAACCCACCATTTTATCACCTGCTGGTCCTTATGATGGAGCCAAACTGTTAAAACTAGTAGAGAATGCAATTTGACCTTACTATGTGGCAGTAATCGAAGATCTCCCTTCAAAATATAATGCATGAGTGGCTTTTCATGCTGTTTAAAACCCATTTATACCATTCAGCACTGTATTTAACTCTACAGATGAGTGAGAACATCTTAACCAATGCACTACTGCACCCGCATGCCATCATGGAGGCTGACTTTTGAAGCTAGCACTAACACACGTTGGATGGTCCATTTTCACTGTAGCACAGGATGTGCAATGCTCTATTATTGTCAAAAAGAATGGACTTCTACAACTTCTGCTGACTTATGTAAGCAAAGGACAGTTTCCCATGTCTTCTGGGTCTATTTCAAGTGAGCTCAGGTGCTTAGGAGAATGTTACACCCCTGTATCATTTTCATGCATTAAGCATTCTTAATATGGTCAATTTTCAATAGCTCTAATTCCTGGAGTGCTAGAGTGAGACTACAGCCAATATATATTTCATGATGTCATGAACCTATACAATGATTTTATTAACAAAAATATGTCTTATATACACTCAATCGTGCTAAATCAAAGGAAATTCAAAAATGTATGTCATAACTATGGTAATTATTCCCTTTGCATCTTTAATTCTGAGTGACTCAGCCTCTCTGTGATGATCTTATACCTGGACACCTATATTGTCCGTCAGTACAATTCATTTTGAAATGTTCTTCTTTGTTGTTTTATCTTATTTGGATGTTTACTAAATTTCACTGATCCCCGTCCCAACTCTTTTGAGACGTGTTGGATTTATCAAATTAGAAATGAGTACATATGTCCCCCAAAACAATATTTTTTCTCGGTTTTAACACTTAATATGTTGTCTTTTCACTATTCTCCATCTAATGAATAGATTGAATGTTTTGAAAATGATAGCATTTTGATTTTATTCACTGTTTACCAAACGTCCCAACTTCATCGGAGTTGGGGTTTGTATATATATATATACACTTCTGTTTTTATCCCTTCATTGGTGCGGGACGGGTTGAATCCCGGGGCTGGCAGTGGGCCATTTCCTGAACCCATCTCTCTCTTTCTCTCTCTCTCTCTCTCTCTCTCTCTCTCTCTCCCACCACCTCCCTGTCCTTCACTCTCCTACACTGTGCTTGAAGCTTGAAGTTGTGGTACGTTTTTATTTACCTTGAGGGACATCTAAATATGACTTGACTTGACACACAGCATTGCAGAGCAGCAGCAGCAGCAGCAACATCACCACAAGCCTGCAGTGCACAGGAATAAAGCAGTGTTAATTCTAGACAGCTGTGCAGCATCTTTTCTAGAGCGTGTTGGTCCTGTGTCCTTTCTAAAGCTAGGTGTAGACTTCTGCAACGAAGTTGAACCGCACTAACAGAGGTGTGTGTGTGTGTGTGTTTGTGTGTGTGTGTGTGTGTGTGTGTGTGTGTGTGTGGGGGGGGGGGTTCATAGATCGACCTTCAAGTGTGCACTCCCAGGACAATAGAGGGCGTGGTGATTTTTCCCGCCCAGAATTTCAAGAACGCCAATGATGTCATTGGATCCAGGCCAATCAGGACCTCACACTGTCTGCTAGCGTAGTAGCCGACGACAGACATTTCAGCCTGTGTCAGTGTGGCCAGATGGAAAATGCTGAATTATCGTACCAAAACCTTAAACTTATCGATTTTGGGGGGCTTTTTGGGAGGAAATTATCATATAAGACCCAAATCGTTGTTTCAAGGCATCTAAATGAACTGAATGAGAACTCTGAAATTACTGTATCAAACATCCTGTTTTTTTGATCGTACAGAGGACAAAAGGGACAAAATTATGGTACAAATACGATATTGCACATCTGGCAACACTGGCCTGTGTGTACCATACGTTCAGCTCCGCAAGCTGTCCGTTCAGCTCTGCAGGTGGGTGGCTGGTGGCTGGTCTCTGTACAGTCGTGGCCGGCTCAGTGCCAGTATAAATGTTGAATTAACCCCTTAAGACACTGTGTTATACACTACGTTTCACTACAGTATCTCAGATGTGAATCAATTTCGTATTTTTTACAATGCCAACACTAACATTTCGTCATTAACCCTCAAGCGACCGGCCTGTTTTTGCGACTAATCTGACCAAGCGGGGTCATTTATGACCCCAAGGAGTTTATATAGAAATACCACTATATAAATTATTTTGTGGGGTTCATTCAAATTTATTTACATCTTGCACATACTTGTCCCGCATCTAAAGTAAAAAAATGAAAATTTGAACATTTTATTGTTTTGTTAAAAATGAGTCAAACTTACATACTTATATTGCTAAATATGATGTATGCCCTCATTTGCATGTAAACACCAAAATACAAAAAAATATCCAATTAAAATTAAATACATTGTTTTCTTCTCTCATCATCAGTAATCAACTGAGAAAGTTGCATGGTGATATCTATCATTTACATTTTTTTTTGCGTATTCACTTGTAGTAGTCTTACCATAATAATACAGGATATTTATGCTAATTATGGAAATTGCTCAAAGTGAAACTTTGGGAAACCAAGCTAAATTCTATCCATTAGGCCCATAGATGATATTTCTGCAATAAAACTTTAGGGTACTCAACATTTCTGGGTTCATGAAATCACAAGATCAGAGAATATGGTAATTTACATAGACAAAACCATGTCTCAAACATATAAGCTTATGCACACTCAACATTTCTCAGATTTTTTTTCTGGACATTGTAGCTATGAAGAGGTGTCTACCATATGTATTAGAACAAAGCAATGATACAGTAAGTAAGACCAAAGAGATGATTCAACTGATGCTTGAGCCTTTGTACAGCCATATAATAAGGAATTCTAAAAACGGCATTGATTTCTACACTGATGACTTATTTCCTCCCTTTTTGTTCATCAGGATGACTTCCATTTCATATTCTCATCATGTGTCTAGAACCACTGCGTCATGATATCAACAAATATGGAGCAATAATAGAGGAAATGCTACCTAGGTGCCCTCACAATATGCTTCGTTGGCTATCGCAGCGGTGCCCTATTTATTTATGTAATATAATATATTTTAATACTATAAATGTTCATATTATGAATATTTAAGGTCTGCTGACCATGGCCTGCCCCAAGACACAAAATACAAACACTAGAGTTTGAAAATTGCAATAACAATGGACATTATAATGTTGAG
>NW_026945577.1:142500-187500 GCF_034702125.1 Engraulis encrasicolus | reverse complement strand
ACTCTACAGAATGGCTATAGGCCCTATATGTTATTGTTGTGGCTTCCTGGCCTAGACTAGTTTGAAGAAGGGAAAGGAAGTAGTACACATTGGTAGACAAGTATTCAGCACACAGTCCATTATGCTTGCATTCTATTGCTCACAATGTTTTGGTCGTAAGTTGTGAACTTGTTGAGCAACAAAGATGTGAGTTTAACCTTAGCGCAGAGCCCATGTTATAACCTTACTGTCACCAAAATTGTAATGTCTTAATCTGCTACTTAAGGCTCTCGGTAATGTCATAGCAATGTTGTTAGTTAGATGTAGTTGAGTATTTTCAGCAAATAGTGATCCGGCGACCCCATCTGCACTAAGAAACTACTGAATGGTGTATAAGATAGGCTACTATATTACATTACATTACACTTAGCTGACACTGTTTAATCCAAAGCGACCTAAACTTTGTAATTTACAGGGTATTGGTTACAGTCCCTGGAGCAGTATGGGGATAGATCGGTGCCTTGCTCAAGGGCACCTCAGCCATAGCCTGATTATCATCGACTTCCAAATCTCTTCGAGACTTGGTCTGACCAAGAGCATAACAATTTACATTTCCCAATCGGCATTTCCCAAATGGCCTCCCTTGGTTGGCTATGATTGCTTACTTCCCAACAAAGTGGGAGGAGTTCCCGTATTTGTGGGAACTCAGAGAGTACTTGCATTGCTCTTGGCCTGACTGGTAGCAACGCTGAAGCTGTTGCGTCACTAGGAGGGCACAGCCTGGCTACCTCAGCCAGGGAGTGATGTAGGGAATGGGAGGTGGAATTCGAACCTGCAACACTCTGATCTTAAGACCATCTCCCTAACCATAAGGACACGGGTGGCTGCCCCCCCCCCCCAACTTTACTATAGCCTACTCTTTGAGGCTACTTTGAACAATGACCTTGGTCACATCCAACACACCCTTTCGAACTAAGGTATGCAAAAGCTTCAATTGAATTGAAATCGAAAGCTTTTGCATACTTCAGTTGAATTGAAATTGAAACCTTTTGCATACCTTAAATACTTTATTGTGTTCATTCAAAGTTCATTCAAGTTCAGAACAATCATTCATTATATAAACACATTTTCAGTTTTTGCATACCTTAGCTCGGCACACCCTGCAAAAGCTGTCCATGGTGAATCTTTCCTTCCAGGGAGTTGCGTTCCACCAGTACCAACTGTTTAGCCTTGCCCTCTAGCACTCACACAATGCGATCCCAGTCTAGAGGGTTTTCTGTCATCGTCCCTCAATGGTGGAATAAGCTACAAGCTACTAGAAGAGCAGGGTCATCCCTCTCAACCTTCAAGAAGCTAGTGAAGACTCATCTCTTCCGAGAGAGCTTCCCTGCATAACATAACTAACTCTACTCACCTCTAATCATGGGTACTAACCTGCACTACATTTCATAGGCCTCCACTATTTTTCTGCTCTCTGATCAAACATGCTCTAAGACAGTGTTTCTCAAACTTTTTCAGACCGAGGACCACTTTGTCCCCCGCAAAAATGTTCAGGGACCACCTATCAACAGAACTGACAGTTGATGGGTGCCAATTTGACATTGCTAATTTTGATGCAGATCACTTGCTTTTTTATTCACATTACAAGCCTGTCTTACTGAGTTGAAAATATGAAAATGTTACAAATATAGCCTACTGCTAGCTTGTCTTGGAAAAGTAGAAATCCCGTTGAGGACCCCCTGAGCTCTGTTGCGGACCACCAGTGGTCCCCGAACCACACTTTGAGAATCACTGCTCTAAGATGTACTGTGTCAGGAATGACACAGAATGTGTGTGCTCAGGGACAACACAGTTTGTGCCAATTGTTAGATGTAAGTTGTGTAAGAAAGGGGTAATAATAGTGTAAGAACAAGGAATCAATGACATTATTTTTGTGTAATATTCAAACTACAGTCCTCGTTTGTGATGAGTATTTGGCAACATTGTAAAATCTAAAATACATCTAGGATAAGAATTATGAATGTGCCATTTTTAACACAAAATGTGTCAAACACAGCACTCTAACTGAGTAATACACATGTTGTGTCACATTCCACAGACTGTGTTAAAATCACCTCAACACAATGCACATGTCAAAAATGACACATTCCTTCTTACAGGGATCTGTCTACAGTCTATTACCATCCTAACCTCCTGCATTCTAAGCATCCCCATTCAGTATTTGGGTATCTGTTCTTTTCATTTGCTCTTATTCACTTCATTATTTCATTTAATCACTTAATCACTCTCACCTCTTCAGAAAATCAAAGGTTAAAACATAGAGGACACACAGGAGAGATTTGACACTGGCTGTCACTCAACACAGACAGTAATGTGTCTGTGTGTGTGTGTGTGTGTGTGTGTGTGTGTGTGTGTGTGTGTGTGTGTGTGTGTGTGTGTGTGTGTGAGAGAGAGAGAGAGAGAGAGAGAGAGAGAGAGAGACAGACAGACAGACAGAGACAGCGACAGAGAAAGACAGAGAGATAATAAGCAAACATTCATTGCTTTGTGACTTTATATTTTTTACAAATTGAGAACAGCATTTCCATGTCAGTATTTCCATGCATAACTCATGAAATAGAGAAAACTAAAAGAATAACTATGCAAAAGTTTTTTAGTGACATTTAGTGACATCCTGAAACCGAAAGACTACAAGACATTTTTACTTTACTTTACTTAACAGTAAGGCTAGGAAAAAAAAAGAGGCTGCACCTCCCAAAAATTGCGGGAATTGTGTGACAGGGAGGCCAATTCATTTTATGTCACGTTGCACGGCAACGTGACTACCAAGCCCTGGCTCAGTGCCAAGGAAAAACGTGATGCAAGCACAACACGAGAATGTGTGTCACACGGCCTCTTCGCGGCCAAGGCTACTCCCGCCCCCTAAACTTGACCTACTTTTGGTTGCCAGAAGCAGAGGCAGGGGCAGGGCTCCATGCATCCGTGCGCTGCAGTGACAGAGAAGAGGGAGTGTGTGAGAATCTTGGCGATCGAGGTCCGATACATCCACGGTTGCGGTTCGGAAGCTTGGCGTGCGTGAAAAAGCGTTTGTGACAAGTGTGGCTATAGCTTTGTAGGTGTTCATTCGGTTTTTGTCCTTCGGGTGATTGCAGGTTGTTGCGGTGGGTGTTGCGTGGAGGTGTCGCTGTTGTTGTTGTTATTACTGCGCGTGGACCCAGCCCTCGGGATTGTCCCACGAAGCCGTCTAGCCTATATCACGTGATAATCCGTGACAGTGGGATGTGCCACGCTCCTCGAGAACCACAACAAACAAGATTAAGAATCCAAAACCCATGGGCTAAATCATCCGCGGCGCACCACAAAATCACCACCGAGTTCAGCGAGAGGTTGGTCACCGGAGGCGAAGATATCTGCATTAACGGTTAAGAGGACTTGTGCAAACCATCTACTTCAAGTCAACCCAGTTGACTGCAATTGAACCGAATACTACACGTGGAAGTAACTGGTAAGTTTGATTTCCAGCATGTTTTTATTTGGTAAAGACTGCAAATTGTGTGCTCTAGACTGAGAGTGTCTAAATTTGACTCAACGTTTGACACATTACATCTGTCATCGTAGCTGAGGGGAAAGTAAAATGTTAAATATATCATAAAGTCTGCTTTTGTGTGCGTGAGAGTGTGTTAATGTTGGTGCTTTCTGTGATTTGATGCGCATGTCGCTGGTGTGATGCAGCGCCTCTGCAAAATTTGACCTACATCTGTTGGAGCGCAGTCAATTTCGAAGTGCGTCACTCCAGTTTTCATCCGTTACATAGCGAGTGGCAGTTTTTTTTTTAACGACTGACAGGCCTTAGAGAAGACGACAGAGAGGACGCTCTTCTTCCTCATTTGCTCATGTTAACCTTGTTCCTTTTTGGTAGCGTAGTAGCGTGTGGTTTTAACGCTTGTGTGTGTCAGTGTGTGTGTCTGCGTACGTGTGTTTGAGTGATTTTGTGGTGAGTGTAGTGTAGTGTTGAGGTCTTGCGTTGTAGAAATTTGAGACGTCCTGTTCTTTTTTTCCGCGCCTACTTTCCTTCACGAAAACAACTTTCTCTGAAGGCGGGGCGCAGCTCTCCCAAGGGGTCGGCAATTTGGAGTCACCAAAGGGGCTGATTTGATTTGATTTCATTCCATTTGATTTAATTGCATTTTGGCACCGCGCCGCTGACCTACATTTCCTCAGGTCTGGTTTGTAGGCCTACAGACTTTTCCCGCTGAAATTACCTGATGGCCTAAAACCAAATCAGAGCCTGGATAGTAGGCCCTACACGACTGAACCGCCCTCTGGGTTGAATAATGAAGAAGCATAACTCATGTTGTAATGACGGAGTTATTAATGGGGTAAAAAATAATTACTGATAAATATAGGCCTATTTGCATGGGAATGCAGGGAACGTCCAGTGCGAAATCGCCAATTAGGCTACTCTGATGTTGGTTTTAGAGGTTAGTGTTGAACCTAGAACAATTTCCTGTCGTTATTTTCTATTCAATGTAGCTGAAAAGAGTTCATAGTATAGCAGTTTGGATGCACAGTCTCCGTTCAAGCGCACTTCTGTGCGTGCGTAAAATGCGTGGGTGAAGACGGGCTCTCCCCTAATTTACCAGTGAAGTGTACAAGTGTACAGAGAAAGTTTTACTGCTGTTTGCTACTACTACTGATGTCGCCCAATGTGTACACCCCATCTGTTAAGCTCGGTGGTGTTAACTTTTTACAATCCTAATTTGCTGGTTTATGGATAGTATGCCTATATGACAGGACACACAGCTAAAGGGCCTATGGCGCGCAACTACAGACTGGCGCGCAACTACAGACCTGCACACACACACACACACACACACACACACACACACACACACACACACACACACACACACACACACACACACACACACACACACACACATGGATAGGACAGAATGACAGGACACACAGCTAAAGGGCCTAATATGGCGCGCAACTACAGACCTGCACACACACACACAGACTCACACAGCCACACACTCGACAGACAGGCATCTGGGGTTTCCGCTAGAAATGGTGGGCTGCCTGCTTTCCTGAAAGAAAATAGTTTTGGGCCCCACCCCGGTCATACCAGAGTCCCCTTCAGGGGCCCCAAGCAAGCAGTTTGGGGGGACCCTGAAACTACTGAAGATTTTTGTTGCAAAACAACAGATCCACCATTTTTATTTTATTTTTTTACTTTAGCATTTTACTATTGTATAAGGACTGTTCTGAAGTCCTATCATCTACAGTACGTAGGTGTGAATTCTTACCATTCAAGTTTGAGTTTGAGTACATGCTCTCATTTTGCAATCCAATTCAACGGAATGTAAAATACGAAAATGTCAATTTCCCCAAATGTTCCAAAATGGATATACGTTATTTCGCAATTCAGCTCTTCTGTAGCTGATCCTACACACTGTGAAGTTCATCCATGTTGGAGCAGGCTTCACCCCAACCCTCAGTGGTTCCCATACTTTTTTCCCTGCGCTCCCCCTTTTACATTTTAGTGTGGTTCACTCACCCCCTAAGCAAATGTTGCACAGCCGCACATTTTGGGCAATCCTCATTTCCAATAGAAATAACGTTTTTTTTATGAAATCATTACAATGGAACTTGGAGTTATAGGACTAGGTTACTAGGAGTTATAAATTACACTTAAGATGGATCCTTCCAGCATACAATTCACCAAACAACTAAAAACTATTTAATGTTCATTAATTCTGTATAAAAACACATATATCAGCCATTACTCTTTTCCGCTCACGCACCCCCTTGTGGCAGGTCGCGCACCCCTAGTGGTACACGTACCCCCGGTTGGGAAACACTGCTTTAGGGTGCTGACCTAAATAAGGAATAAATCAAAAGTATGAAGAGATCGTACCATATAGGCCTCAACTATTTATTATTTTTTAAATTACAGACGGGCTACAGCATTCTACCTTCCTCTGAACGCTAAAAAGTGTCTGTGTAATAAATGAAAAAAAAAAGATGCATGGTGTACTGTGCAATATTTTTTGTAGTTTATTTCCAGAATTCACGCTGCCCATTTCACAAATGTAACCTTGTCTCTCTCCTGCTCTTCCTCCTCTATCCCTCCCTCTCTATCTTCCTCTTCCTTCTCTATCTCTCCATTAACAGTCTGATAGCGATGTCGTCATCCGATGCGGAGGCGGCGTCTGTGTCTGCCGCAGTACCTCTGGAGGCGACCAGGGGGCGCCGTGGCGCCGTGCGCCGGAACCTCTTTGGCCCCGTGGACCACCAGCAGCTTCGGGAGGACTTCCAGCGGCTGCTGAGCATGACCGTCGACTCGGCCGCCCGCCGCTGGGACTTCGACTTCCTGTCCGACCGGCCAGTCGCCGGCGGGAAGACAGACTCCGCCCTTGAATGGGAGGAGCTACGAGGGCAGGACGTGCCGGCGTTCTACCGCAGCCGGGTGGTGCGGAGGGCCAAGAGAGGCTGGAGCGTCACCGCGGCGACTTCCTCTTCCTCCACTGCGGCAGCCGCCTCTCCGGGACTCGCACCCCTGTCCCTTGCCTTCTCCTCCTTCTCCTCCTCTTCCTGCTCCTCTTCCTCCTCCTCCTCCTCCTCGCGCTCCTCCTCGCCCTCCCCCGGCTCGTCAGGCGAGGGGTCTCCCTCGCTGGTCGGCAGGGGCCTGAAGCGCGGCATCAGTGCTCTCGGCGGCGTCACCTTGACGACCAAACGCAGACAGGCCTCCATCACAGGTGAGTCACACGCTTCCTCTATCCTCTCTACTCCTCTCTTTTCCTCTCCTCTCTACTCCTCTCTTCTTCCATCCTCTCCCATCTTCCACTGTATACTCTCTTCTCCTCACCTCTCCTCTCCTCTCTTTTCCTCTCCTCTCTTTTCCTCTCCTCTCTTCTCTACACGTCCCATTCGTCTCATCTCTCTCCTCCTCCTCTCTGCACTCTTTCCTCTTTTTTCCTCTCGTGTGAGTGTGTGTGTGTGTGTGTGTGTATTATGACTTACATGTGTGTATTTCTGTGTTGTGACCTGTGTGTGTGTGTATCTGTGTGTGTCTTCATCAGATTTCTTCGTGGTGAGGAAGAGGCGTCGTCTGCACCACAAAGCTCCTTCCCGCCAGTAGTGGGCGCTCAACACACAGTACCCACGGCAACGCAGGACCGAGCTGCCGTCGCCACGACAACCCTGAGTGGAAACACACTCTGTAGTGGACAGAGACAATAGACTCATACCGGACAACTTATACTGTATATACAGTAGATATGTCTATGGATGGAACTCTCCTCTTCTATCCTCTCTTCTACTCTTTCAACCTCTTTCCAGTGACACGCCAAGTTGTGTCGTTAATCGTTATACTGTGAAACAGGACAATAATTCCAGTCATTGTGTGACAGTGTGTGTGTGTGAGTGTGTGTGTGTTCCAGTTTGAAGCTTATCATATTAAAGCTAGAGTATGTAGGATTGCAGCCAGAGTAGACATCACAACTACGTATACTGCTCATTCCCAAATGTTATGTTTTCATATTTACTCAGTAATAAACTAATATTTACTGGTATGACCAAAGTACATGTACGTTTTGCTTTTCTTACTGGAAAATCAAAATGGCGCACAAGGAGAAGATACACCTTTTTATGAATAATTTTTACTAACATTTGTGAATGGGCAGCATACATTTTAGGAGGAAAACTAAAAAAAAAATACATACTCTTCCTTTAAAGCTCTAATGATGTAGCATTGCCTTTTCTCTCCGGGCCTCTCACGACCTCCTCTGAGCGTGATGGTGTGTTTCTAGATGAAGGGAATGTGTGTGTGTGTGTGTGTGTGTGTGTGTGTGTGTGTGTGTGTGTGCATGTGTGTGTGTGTGTGTGTTATCCTCTAAACAGGGAATTGTAATCAGCATGTGTGCTGGTCTGTAGCTGTGTGTGTGTGTGTGTGTGTGTGTGTGTGTGTGTGTGTGTGTGTGTGTGTGTGTGTATGTGTGTGTGTGTGTGAGTGTGTGTGTGTGTGTGGTTGTATACTTCTTTGGCAGCTATTTTTGGGTTATGAAAGTGTTCGATTTGTGTTTTTAAATTGCTGTTCGACCAAAGACACACACACACACACACACACACACACACGCATGCACACACCCGCATGCGCGCGCGCGCGCACACACACACACACACACACACACAGGTCTTTGGTCTGACAGCATGGCAAAGCCATACTTTTAAGCATCTACCTCACCCAAAAACCCCACCCTAACTCGTGTGTGTGTGTGTGTGTGTGTGTGTGTGTGTGTGTGTGTGTGTGTGTGTGTGTGTGTGTGTGTGTGTGTGTGTGTGTGTGTGTGTGTGTGTGTGTGTGTGTGTGTGTGTGGAGATCCCTTTTAGTTGTACATGTAAAGCTGTTCCTCTTGTCTGTATAGGAACAACCTGTACAGCATTTATGCCTTATAGCTTCAGGACACTATGTCTGTGTGCACAAAACATCACTAATCTGTAAACAAAGAGCTCTCTTCCAAAACCTGTTTCTCTCAATATGCATTCTCTAATCAGAAACGACGTGCTATTATTGTGACTTTTAAATAACGTCATTCAGTAACATCACTGTTTGGATGCTTTAACTTCCATTTCCACTCACCCCAGTGCCTGTAACACAGTAAGACATGGTCCCTGTTACCAGATGTTACCAGAATGACAGTGACCAAGCCATCATGTTTTACTAAAGGCCCTGTGCACTGTCATAGTGGTGGTGTACTATGGTAGTAAGGTGTGTGTGTGTGTGTGTGTGTGTGTGTGTGTGTGTGTGTGTGTGTGTGTCCAGTGACTATTACAGCATTCTACTGGTACGCGTTTAAGGGCTAGATAAAATTTGGAAGGAAAAAAAAACTGATTTTTGAAAATTGCATTTAACTGAGTTTTAGTGTTTTGGAATAGGGCTCGTCAGCTGTACTTTTCCTGTAGTGTGTGCACATCTGTGTGCCATTGAGGAGTTTATGTTCTCACAAACAACACTCACAACCCCTCGGCCTCGTTCACCTGTTCATGTGTAAAGGCAAATCATCTTCCAGCCATTCTGTAGCATAGCATAGGTGTGTGTGTTATTCTTGCCAATATGGTTGTCTTTCTTTTCAATGTCACATTTCTGTTCTTATGTGTGTGTGAGTCATATCATTGTTGTCTTTACTTTTTGTTTTAATTTTAATTTTCTTTTTTTTGGTTCCAATTGTTATACTACGCTGAGCGGACTCTGGTGTCTGGATCGGAAGTATATTCTAACTTATTGTAATCTCACACTGTCCTACAAAGTGCAAAGTGCAGTAAACTCAATACGCCACCATTGAAACTGAGAAAAAAAGGCCTTCAACGTGTCAGTATTAGGTTGGATATTGTATAGTTACTGCAAATTAGACGTAGCAATGTCACTAAAACGGGACATATGTGTCATATACGGTTTTGTCACAAGATAAGGTGGGGGGGTGGGGGTGATGTTATGAAGACCATTTTCAGTCTAAAAACTCAATTTTCACCAAAATATGGTATCCCAGGAAGACTATGGGGATCCTTTTATAAAATAAATAAATACAAAATGGAGTTACTGCACTTTGCCATTGTAGGGCAGTATAATACAAATAATTTGTACATTTTCACCTATGGGATCTCTTTGTTTATTATATCTACGGACTATATAAGATCCACAGAATATCTACTATGTTATAGTGATATACAGTACGTATATGATATGATATGACATGCCCAGGGCATACAGGTAGGATCCCTAGGTCCCTCGAGACTAACTCAAGTTAGCGCTGATCTCATAAGTGTAACTCAAGGTGACGCTGTTTTTCTTTGCACTATTGTTGAGCCACGTGCCTGTCTAAAGGTCTTGCCTTCGGGCCAGACACACTGGTTGCACAGGGTGAGGTCATAGACTGTAAGTGTGTGTGTGTGTATCTGTGTGTGTGTGTTTGTGTGTGTGTGTGTGTGTGTGTATCTGTGTGTGTGTGTTTGTGTGTAAGTGAGAATGAATGTGTGTCGTAGGATACCTTGAGGCTAAACAGACAGCCTTTAGTGTGTGTATGCGTGCGTGCGTGTGCGTGTGCGTGTGTGTGTGTGTGTGTGTGTGTGTGCAGCCAGTGAGTCTGTTGGTTCATTGCTTCTCTTTCCTGCGTCCAGTAATGGCAGAGTATTGTTTGTATCCGCATGCCTTCATGAGAACTCTGTTCTCACTTTGACAAAGATATATAATTTATATAGGAAACATTTTATATGGGGTTTTTAAAAGAGTATTTTATTTGTATTGAAGATGTGTGTGCTGATGAGAGGCGCACAAAATGGCCGACAATTCTGGTGTCGTGTTTTTGTGTGTGTTTATAAAATAATTGTTTATCAACATTTTCTTTATAAATAAAGGCCATTAATGATGAAATTAGACTGATTGTGTGTTTGGGTGTTTATTTTTACAATGAAGGTTAATTCCAACATAAACGCACTACGCCAAGTATAGGCCTATATAAGCTTGAACATGTTCATATACACAAGTATATTACATTTTCACACAGAAAATGCTGGAGTATACCTGCGCTGGCCTTCATGCATACGTTGCCTTCATGCATTTTGGCATCGATATTTGCAGGAAAAGTAAAACACAACAAAGTGATTTACTTTCGACTAATTAAATGAACCGAATAACGAACTTAAACCAAACCACCTTGACTTGAATGTACCAGTAAATGTTGGGGCATTGTCATGGTAAAGTTTGAGAATCCCTTTGTAGCATATTATGCTGCATCATTATCAGGCTCTGCCCCCCTAGTGGCTTACATTGAGAAATGCAGAATGAACTGACAGGCCTGTACTGCTTCTTCACCCGAAATTTAATTGGGAGTTTGCACGAGGCCTGATTCAGTGCAGGGCACAACAACCCCTACATAAGCCCTAGTTCTAACTAATTCTGCCTAGTTCTATCCAGCGAAAACTCTAGATCCGGACCACCAAAATGTAATTGCATGTCCCTTTTCTCATTTCCAACAACTCCACAACATTTCATCCAAATCCGTTAATAACTTTTTGAGTTATCCTGCCGACAAACAGAGAGAGAGAGAGACAAACCAACGCGATCGAGAACATAAAATCCTTGGCAGAAGTAAGCCTGTTACAACGCCCGGAACATTTGACCGTTCACAGTCAGTGGGTACATTCCAATATGCGACCTTGAGTCCGCCACTTGTGCTTGTGGCCTCATACCAGGAAGTAATATGTCATGATGACATCACTGATAACAGCATTATATTTCAATATCTCGCAAAAGCTGAATTGTAAAGTCATTTTCTCATTTCCAAACGGGATGGTGAATGAAGAATAGTCCCCCAAAAATTGTTTTGGCTAGGCTGACAGCGGGGAAACTTTTATTGTTTTCTCCACGGAGGTGGGACCAGAAGGCGGGGTGAGGAAACATATTGGAATGCACACAGTGTTGACTGGTCTGAGAGGTTTGTCTTATTCATTAGGCTCTTACTCCCTCTGGTGGTCAACTGCAGTAACCACAGCCATGAACTTCCATCACCCGAATTATAGGCAACATGCATAAAATGTTTAAACGTCTTTGCTTGGTGCAAAGCTTCCTGGCCCATTGTACACTATACTGGGGGACACATGAAGCACCTTGGAAAGATTATTATTGCGAAGGTGGTTTTGAAGGCCGGTTTGGATCGTGGCAGCGGGGCCAAGTTAGTTGTCCTGTCCCGTTGGGGCCTCTGGCCCCCTGGCCCCCTTGGGACCTCTGGTCCCATTGGGCCCCCCCACTCCCGGACCTGGCTTGGCCTAGGGACTATGTTCATTGTACACTATACTGGCGGGCACAAGTAGGCCCTTTCAATAATCCACCCCTGGCTACCCTACAACAACATTATTAGGTCCCACTCTCTGTGTCTGCCTCGGCCACTTACATGGGATTTAGCTACCACACAGTAGCTACAAGACACACGACTGACGACCCACCCCACATTTGTTGTTGTTGTTGTTGTTGTTGTTGTCTTCGGTCGCTTCTTTTGGGCTTGTTTTCAGGACGCCAGTCAGTCGCTTCTTTTGAGCTTGTTCCATTCGCTTACTTCTCATAGAAAGTCTGGCAACAGTTTTATTTCTGTGTCCACCTGTCTGCTTGTCTGTTAGCTGCAGGTCAGCTGATGGTGCTGGAGTTTTCTTGAGATCAGCTACCAATACCCATTTTAATCCAGAGAAGTTTCAGCCAATGCATTCACCTCACACTAGTGCTAGTTCATATAGCTAATACAACATTGACACAACAAACCAGTGAGGTTTATTTATTTTATTTTAATGGGGGGCGGTAAATACAGCAGGAGAAGAGAGAGAGAGAGAGAGAGAGAGAGAGAGAGAGAGAGAGAGAGAGAGAGAGAGAGAGAGAGAGCGGGAGGGGGAGTAATATATTAATGGGGAGGGTGGGGTAACCGAGGTGTTCCCGCACAGTTTGTTCCCCTGGGAACCGCAAACTTGCCACCTCCCAGTCAACGCATCAGTTCGGTATGGGAGGCACAGTAGATAGAATCCTGGGTGTTCTTGGTCACTTCGTTCCCAACTTTGAAAGCCAGTGTGGCCTTCATACATCAATTACTTATTTTGCTGAAGACTGGGTGTATAGTGTTATCACTCCATGTTGGCAACATCTTCAAGTTATGTCAGTTGTATGTCTGTATATGGGCCTGTGTCCTCTGCTTTTGTCAGTCGTGCAATAGTCTTGTGATGTGTATGTCCTGTCTTAAACAAGTCTTGCTCAGGGATGCAAAATGGATTTCAGTGTAAACTGACAATAAAGTATCATTGCATCAAATCTATCGTAGAGTGGTGGTGGTGGTGGGGTTGTTAGAGATTGAAAGGAGGGGGTGGGGGAGGGGGGTGTCCTGGGTGTTCTTGGTCGCTTGGTTGTTTATAGCTGTTTACTCCGCTTCGCAGCAGCAGTGGCAACAATTGAGCCTTCGGAAGAAGTTTATAATCCTACAAAGAAATGAGAAACGGCACATATTACTTTTACTACTTAAATTGGCCTACTGTACTGTACACCTTATATCAATTTCATCCCGTATGACTGCAGATGTCGACCATCTCAGCTGCAGAGGTTGTGTAAGTCGGCCTATTTAAAGTAATACACTCTTGGACGTCCTCATCTGTTCTTAAAGCACACACAAACGCACACGCACACGCACACATACACACACACACACACACACACACACAATTGGGAATCCTCACCTGTTCTTAAAGCTTTTCTTTCACACACACACACACACACACACACACACACACACACACACACACGGACGCACGCATCTACACACACACAGACAGACACACACACACACACACACACACTGTGGCAAGTAGATTTCAAAATCAACCAGTCACTCGCGTTTTACCCAGTCAACTCATATTATTATTGGAATTATTGTTATGATTATATATGTATATGTTTGCGTTAGGTTGACTATGTCCTTAACATTTCCTGCATTTGAATCAATTTTAGGGTGAAGAATGGCAAATCACATCAGACAAAAATCTCACCTGGACATTCAGGCTATTCATAGCTTGAGCTAAGGTGAACGTTTTCAACCGTCAAAGTGACTGGTGGGTTGATAAATTTACCAGTCACCACTGAAATTAACACGTTATTGGCGGGTGGACGGGTGTTAAGTTCCAACCCTGACACACACACACACACACACACACACACACACACACACGCACCCTCACACACACACACACACACACACACACACACACACACACACACACACACACACACACACACACACACACACACACACACACACACACACACACACACACACACACACACACACACACTCCTGGGTGTCCTCACCTGCTCTTAACGCTCTTCCTCTTCTTCTGCAGTTCCTCCTCCACCACTTCCAGGTCACATGGCCTGCCCTCCTCCGCCACTTCCTGGTCACATGACCACACCACAACTGTAGCCATTTCGTCATCTGACTCCTCAGTTGACTGCACACACACAAACACAGACATAGACAGACAGACACACACACAAACACAGACATAGACAGACACAGACAGACACATGCACACACACACACACACACACACACACGATTGCCATTTGAGTTTTCCGCTCTGAAATGCTGAAATGCATGTTCCTGTTTATGTTACACAGGTCAATGTGACCAACGTTGACTCTCACCTCCATACCGCTCTCCATGTCCTCCCTCTCCTCAGCTGCCCTGACCTGGATGGGGGGCAGAGGGGCGACCCTGCTGCTAGTGGCCCCCAGCGCCTTCAGGAGGGCCGAGAGGTCCAGGGGGGGAAGCTGGGACGGGGTGGCCTCGAGGTGGGATGGGGGGAGAGATGAGGGGGGCTCCAGGAGGGACAAACGGGAGAAGGTGCGGCGGGCTTTGCAGGGCACAGGGGGAAGAGATGGGGGGAGCCTGGGTTGAGTGGTAGAGGGAAGGACGGTAGCCAGGCTCGGCAGGCAGGCAGGAAGGCTGAGGGTGGAGGCAGGAAGGCTGGGTGGAGGAGGAGAGGAGAGGGCTGGGGATGGGTGGAGGATGGATGGAGGGACGTTGTCATCATCCAGGGAGTAGTCTGGGGAGACGTTGGGGGTGAAGCTGGAGGCAGCAGAGGCCAGGGGTGGGGTGGTGGACTCGTTAGAGGGAGTGCCGGATGCAGCAGAGGCCAGGGGTGGGGTGGACTCATTAGAGGGAGTGCTGGATGGACCAGAGGCCAGGCGGGACGATGGCAGCTTGCTGAGGGTGGTCGGCAGGCTTCGGGGCATGAAAACCTGGGCCATCTGTGGAGGAGAAAGATAACCAGAGATATAAATTAGAAAAGGCCAGGGATGTCAAACTCAGGGGGCAAATCTGGCCTGCGGAATAATTTTATTCGGCCCACGAGATCATTTCAAATGTGTAGTACAGCTGGTATATATCATTAATGTTTTCCACAAGACTTGAACATGAAATTTGGTGTGTAAAGGGAATGAAACAACATCACCCTCATAAGCAACACAGTATAGTGCAGGCGCATGGGAACTACCATATGACGGGAATGAGTGCGTGCGTGAAATTTAACTGAGTTTTCCGCGCTTGCATGCACAATTCTATCTTTTTTAAAAATCAATATTGAGTTCGACCCGCGATGTTGTTCTAAATTTTGATTTTGGCACTCAGTCAATTTGAGGTTGACATCCCTGAAATAGAAGAACTCTTAAATATGTAATTATTACAACACTAATGGTATGATATTACATGGTTTCAACTGTGTAATATCAAACTACTTGTGTTGTAATTACATTCTGTAAGAGTATGTCTACTTTATACAACTCTGAAGATGACATGCATGTTGTAGTGGACACTGTGAGGAAGGTATCCTCTTCTTATTACACAGATGTGCCAACATTATTTCAGATGACAGGAGACAAGACTACAAGTGAGGAAAATGACATTGGGCCACACTAGAATCTGTGTCAGTGTCACCCTCAAACTGACCTTTTCCTGCATGCCACTCCACACCACTGGAGCAGAGGTAGAGAGCAGCTGAGTGCCGCCAACATCTTCAAAGGAAATAATATTTTCCTCATCTGCCTCTTGCACCTCAATGATGCGAACCTTCCCCTGCAGAGACACACAAGCAAATTAAATGTCCGTGTCAGTTCTGGTAGCCTACGCCATGTCGGTGAATAGGCTACTTTAATTGATTAATTAATTAATTTAAATAGGCTAATAATGCACCTTAATTTTTAACCAACAATCGTTTTTTTGTAATTACAATATAGGCCTAAGTGAATGATTTGTAAAAATGATATAGGCATGTAGGCCTAATTAATAGCCCATTTGCGGTAAGTAAAAAAAGTAGCACTAAATCATTGACTCCACACTCACCATACTTTAAACTTGTCCAGAGAAAATAATTATAAAAATAATAATCAATATCAATATCTTCGTCGCTGCTCTATCATAAACCAATGTGTAGTCAGATTGTACTTTTCTGTCTGTTTTTTTTGGCGCAAATATATTGGTGACGTTGCTCTGTGACGCAAACAAGCTTTTATGACAGCGGCCAAAATGGACCTTGCGTTTGACCAAATCACAATCAGACACCTTCTACAGAACATTCTATTCACTCAAAGCCACGCAGACTAGGCTACAAAGAAACAATAAACACAAGCTAACTAGGCCCAAACATATTTTTAATAGCCTACATGGGCGTAATTTATGGTAGGGACGGTAGGGACACGTCCCCACCAATATTTAGCCCCCTACTGTGTAATCACGACCAGTGTTGCCGGTAACGTTGTAGTCGCACTACTTTTTTCAGTAACGAGTAGGCCTAGTCTAACAACTACCATTTCAAAACGTCAGATTAAAGTTACTTATATAAGACACCGTGCGTTACTATTTCTGGTACATAGGCCTGCCTACTTTTTGTTTCAAGCGAGGAGTTTGTGGCGACGCCTGAGTATATGATATGAAAAAAAACTTTTTATGATAGGCCTAAGAAACTTTTATGAAAGGCGATAGAGGGATAACTTCGCCCTGCCATTAAATCAGATTGTGGTGAAATGTAGTAGCCTAGTCCTACGTATAGGCCTACAAACGGTTCTGAATCTTAATTAGCCTAGGCCTATTCCAACAGTTGAGCCGACATCATCGGCAATTTCTAATTCACTATTTGGGTGCAGGGACCGGAGCCCTGCAGATGCGTAATAGTTGCGTGACAAGCAGAGAGAGGCGGAGAAAGGTGAAGGATAAAGTGGCCTATTTAAGAAGAAATGTGGTATCTGCGCAGCGCAGATAATAACGAATTGAAATGCACACTTGATCTACTAATACGGGTGTAGCCTATTTAAACTACCGTCGAAAGGACGGGCAGGCTTCAGAATCTTCAGTCTTCCTTTTAAAAAAATCCGTCGGACAAACCTCTGTTAACGCGACCCATGTGGTAAATGAAAGAGTTCCTAAAGGAAGGCTACACTTCGGCAAAACATTTCCCTTATTTCATATTAAATTAACCTGACTTTGTTTTACAGGCTATTTAACTGTAGGACTACTTGAGTAGCCTAGACTAATTGCTGCGACTTGGTTCTGATCTCGCTGAACATCCAACGCGGCTGAAATGGAAGCCTTCTTCCATGAAGAGTATGTAACCAACATCATTCAAAAATCGCAGATAGGCCTACACCTACTCATTGTGTTGTATTGCATTTCGGTCATGTAGAAGGGCTACAAAGCTAACTGGTATGTTGTAGCATTAAAATTCGCCTACAACGTGACACAGTTGGTGCGCAACTATGTGGTGACATCGCTGGGATTTCTGTCAAGACGCGCTGCGCAAAGACACTTGCACGCGCACGTGTGTTGCCTGTAGGCTGCTATGATGCAAACGCAGCTACAGGCAGGGAGAAAGCGAGAGATAGGGAGTTAGCCTATGAGAATGTGTTGTTTTGTATGTAGGCTACAACAGTCCACACAGCATCGCTAATTTTGGAGGATAAAAAGGGTCAGTTTTAATATGGCCACAATATCGAGTCAATACGCATCATATGCAATGCGTATTATTTATCATGAAACCTCAAATCGGAAGTAATAGCCTTAGCTTGTACCCAACACGTTTCAAACCTTACTGAGGTTTATGGTAATTGTCTCCAGCTCTTTTGAAATCAAACTGACGCTAATGGGTAGACCTATGTGATGTTGCTATAGGACAAATGAGGTGAATGTAACCAAAATCTGTCAAAACAGAGATACGCATATAGGCAACATAGATAGTTCAGATTTTATTGGTGAATTATAGTATATCAAAGTAAATCAAATGTTCACATTTCCACCACATTTAAATGGTACGGCTGGCAATACAATTTCATCATTGTGCGGCAAGTTGACACACATACACTTTTTGTATGAAAAAGATTTTTAAGGTTGGCATGTATTTTTTTTACTTTTAATTTCCAGCTTCAGACTCACTTTGCAGGTTATTTAATCAAATTGTGTACATATGAAGAGTTCAGATGCAAAACCCTCTAACTCCATTTCTGAAGATCTGCACTTCAATATGTTTAGAGAACCCTGTTGTTGGTTTGGTTTACATTCATGTACTTGATAATACATATACATAGTTATATTACATAAATAACATATACAATTATGCAATTTTGATAGCTTTGTATAAATAAAAATTAATTAAGATTATTTTCTGAAATGGCACTTAGAGGGTTTTGCATCTGAACTCTTCATATACAGATACAAAAGAATAGAGTACATCATTATCTTGGAGCCTTGCAGGCAGGTGATGTTCTCTCTTCAAAGGCTAAAACAGAGGCGGACTTTCCATTAGGCAAACCTAGGCAATTGCCTGTGGCCCCAACCAAATCTGCCATCCAAAAAGGGCCCCAAACTGTCACATCAATCACAGAGAACACACAAAAAAGTAGGATTGATCTTACTGTAATGTGTCAATTATATAAAGTAATCGAAGATATACATACATGAGATAAAACACTAAAATAGCAACAAAAAAACAGCATTTAATGTCTATATAATGACCTTTGAGGGTCCCATGTTTATATTTCGCCCAGGGCCCCAAAATGTCTAGATCTGCCCCTGGGCTGAAGATGATGGCAGCCTCCTTAATGTACCTTCCTACTGTACAGTATGTCTGGATTTACCCTCCTATCTGGTACGGAGGTTCCTCTCTTTTTAAAAGGCTGGAAAACAAAGGTCCTACAGTATATAACACTTCATGAAGCATTCAAAACACTTTCAAAAGAGGACATGATCATAGCCAACATCACTAGCAAATACAAAGTGCACAGGACATATACAGAACAAATGAGGGTTAGTTTTTTTTTTTTTTGAAGTAGAGTGCACACACACACACACACACACACACACACACACACACACACACACACACACACACACACACACACACACACACACACACACACACACACACACACACACACACACACACACAGACATAGGCCTACATAACATACATACCTACACATCATGTCAAGAGTCTGGCCTGGGGCTAGGGCAGCGAGAACATTAGTCTAGTAGTCACGAAAGAGGAGAGTCTTTACTCGCTTCTAGTCTTGCTGCATCTGGAGACTGTTCCACCACTTGGGTACTGATCCACCACTTAACTGTCATTTGCAAATGACCTCATCCTACCTAGTGCTTCATTAAAGGGCACGTCACGTCATGAAGCACTTGACTGTCATTTGTTATTAAACATCTATAATAACAAGTGTGGTATGCTGCACATGTCAATGTAATCATGCAACATTGATTACAAAAATACAAATTGTGATTACTTATTGACAAAGTTTAATGATATATCTTATCATTTAGAGATTTCCATTGCTACAATGTTCATTTACTGCATTTGTGTCTGTCTGATGTTTTGCAATGTATGGTATAATGTCAAGGCCTACATTCTTTTTATATTTGCTAACTTGATCTTTTAACCTTTTTCTTCAATAGAACCACTAGATCTTTGGCACTCATGCGAGACTCAGGTTTATGCCGTAGCAGTGGTTTCACAATGTCGTGAAAAGGTGGTTGTAGTTTGGCCAGAGCATCTGGACTCTTTTGGTCATACAGCCGTTCACGCATCTCTTGTATGTTGGTCTTGAGCCAAGGCTTGGAGTTGGTGAACATCTCGAGAAGTGTGATGCCAAGAGACCACATGTCTGACCTTGTGCTGCATTTCCTACACAGTGCCAGGCACTCTCTGGCCATGTACGGTGGAGTTCCTCCCAGCACAGGGACATATCCCATGGTGCCCATTCCCTTTGACACGATCACAGAGTCCCTCATGTTTGCCAAACCCCAATCAGTCAGGTAAGCCATCTTGGAACTTGAATCAACCTGAAAAATAAAAGAAAGAAAATCAGAATTTTTTTTTTAGTAAATTGTGAATTGCGAAACTTTAATTTGAGAGTCCACTAATAATAACAGCATCAGCAATAATGGAAATGGGCATAAAATATTGCACAAATGGAAAACTTTGATGGACGGATGTGTATGGACAGAGGACTGAACAACAGTGTGACTCCAACCATCTTCTAGTAGAGTACGACACCCCAAACTACCCAACGCAAAGGAGTGTGCTCAAGCTTCGTCTCCTAACTGGCCATTGTCCCCTCCTCCCCTCCTCATTCTCTTTCTGTAGCGTTTGGTGACGGCTTGCATAAGATGTGTGTTACCGCGCCAGCTAAAGTGATAAGGGAACTTCATTTAATCTCAACCTAAAATCTCCAAAGGTCTCCCAACCGAATCATTTTCAACGCCCCCCTAGTGCTCCCCAACGTCCCCTGGGGGGCTGTACTCCCCCGTTGAGAAACACTAATCTACAGCGATAAGGGAACTCCAGTTATTCTCAACCTAAAATCTCCAAAGGTCTCTTAACCGGAGATCACCTAGAGGCGTTCACCTGACGTTACATAGATCCAGGAAAAGTATGGGCTTGATGTGTCTTCCTCTACTAATAAGATGTTTGGTGACTCCAGTATCTTCGGTAGGTACTGCAGAGCTATGATGTAGTTCTCAGCTCCATGTTAACTTTGCAAAAGCAGAATTTCAGAATCAATCAGTTGTAGCTCCATCATGAGATCCATATACTGACCACTATATTAGCTGGCTTCAGGTCCTGGTGGATGACTCCTCTATCATGTATGTACTCCACAGCCATGGAGATATCCAGAGCCACTGATAGTTTGTCTTGCGGCTGCAACTGAAAGATATTTGCAACAGTAACGTGATTGCTAGTGATTGCTTCATAAGACAGAGGGAATATCCTGGTAAAGTCCCTGAGAAAAGGGGACAAATTAAATGTAGTCTGATACTGAACTGTATCCTACAAACATGTTGTAGGAGCCAGGGGAGTCATTGACATCACTGAGTATTTCAGTATGAAAACAAGAACAATCAGAGACAGCAACCTGCCACCTTGGCCAACACAGTGTGTGAGTTGAACTACTTCCTTCCTATATAGAGCATACCTGTCAACCATCCCTAATTTCCCAGGAAACTCCCTAATTTTGACTAATTTTCCCGGTTTCTTCCCAATTTGACATTTTTCCCAGAAATATCCCGAATTTTCATATTATCAAAAAACACAGTCGGTCCAGTTAGGCTGTTATCCCCACGGCCCTGTCAGTTAGACCAGTTAGAGCCACTCCCCCTTTTGAAGAGAGACTGAGAGGGTCTTGCTTGTCAAGCTACCTGCCAGTAGATTTTACGCCAAATGACACCAAGAATTTCAAGTTCCTTGAAAATAGGCCTACAAGCAGTCACCCTCGATCTCCGTAGGCGTGTGTGCGCCCACTCTCTGCCTCAGAATCCGTCAGTTCATACAACGCTGTTCACATGGTAGGCTAAACAGCCACGGAACAGTGAATCATGCAATTTAACCTAATCACAACCTGCTCCATGACGAAGTTTTGCACAAGCCCCAGACAACTTAAGCGACTAAACAACAAGGAGTCGAGGCCAACACCAAAATTCCTGACTAGACCGAGAGCACCAGTATCGACCGTACGGGCATGGCCCCTCGGCCGATGACTGGTTTGATGATAATGAGGAAACGGACGGGGATGTGGAAGAGGTAGACGTCGTTCTAAACTTAGAGGGATTGTTTTACCAAGAAAAAATTAGACCTGAAATTACCCTTCTGGTCCAAGGGACCCCCGTACGTTTCCTCTGTGACTCTGGTGCTAGCCGCACTACAATGCGGGACTTAGTCCCACACATGCGCTTAGACCCATATGCAGAGGATGTACGCGTCCGCTCTGCACAGGGAGCAGTGGTAAAAGTTCCTGTTACCATGCCAGTTTGGCTACGAGACCCGGACGGTACGTCGTGCCAAATGCCCGTAATCATCCTACCGCAATGTCCTGTCAATTTACTGGGAAGTAGTAAAAAAAAAAAAAAGAAGACCCTACGGCAATAGTACTTTTGTGTTATTGGATAAAGCGGTACGAATAGAAAAAGACTTGATAAATGCTTTGTATGTGGAGAAAAGGGTCACTGGGCAAGGCATTGCCCACAAGAAAAAAAAAAAAATGTAGATCTGAAAACTCGGAAATTATAGCAAAACTAGTGTGAAAAAGCAAATGACAGCCATTTGGATTACTCACTGAGCAGTTAATGTCTCAGATAGCCTACCATATAATAATAATAATAATAATAATAATAATAATAATAATAATAATAATAATAATAATAATAGTAATAATAATAATAATTGTATTTGTATAACACTGTGTCATACAAGGCAAGTAATGTGGATATCTGTTTGTCTGTCTGTGTGGGCCCTATTTGTTGTATGAATTGTCCTAGTGGGACACCCCACTGTGTGTGTGAGAAAGATTGTATATGTGTCTGTGGAGTGAGTGCCTAAATATGTCTGAGAGTGGAAGAATTTTGTTTTTTTTGAGTGTTTAGTGGAGGTACTCTATTGTGTTCAGAGTTAGCTGGAGCTTGGGAGTGCACATGTTGAAACAACATTTTTAAAATAAGAATAAGCCTTTTATTTTATTCTACAATTCAACTTTGAGGTGTAGGATTTTGTCATGATTTTGTTTTTCCATACATTCTTACCCATTTATTTTTGATTAGGAGAAAACGGGGTTGTGGAGTTATGTTGTTTCTTTACTATTTTCAATTGAAAGTTAACATGTTAATGTTTAAGCCTTTAAGACACGGCATTATAAATTAGCTGTTACCAGAATGGCAATGACCAAGTCATAATGTATTACTAAAGGCCCCGTGCACTGTCATGGTAGTGTAGTGTAGTTGCAAAAGAGTTTGCTTTCATGATTTACAGTACCAAAATGTCTTTGTTTCTTCTAAAGAATAGATGAAGCTTTCTCCTTGTTCTTATTTTTTTTTTTTTTTAAAAAGAACAATGGGTTTGAGATCTTGAAATAACGCAGGCGTTATTTGATGGCCCAAAGGTGCTGTGAGTAAACCCAATTTGGACCTGGTCTGAGAGTTAGGTCACATGTGCTGAACGTTTCTAGAAATTTAGGTTGTCATTTTGTTTTGATTGACTTTTAACTATGACTTATTTCTTCGTTTTATTTCATCGAATTTCTTGCCTTATTATGTTCTATTTTGATGAGTTATTGATCAATGGATCATGGGTTTGGTTTAAAAAAAAAAAAAACCCTAAAAGTTGGGTAGTAGTACTCAACTAGTCATTTCCAATGCAATTATGATCTGGAACTTTATTTTAATGACTGGAGCACAATGTAGACTCTGATAAACTAGCAAAAACTAGACTCTGAATACACAGAGGCGCTTGACAAAATCACCCCAGCAAAGATAACAGTGTCCTATGTGTAGATGTTTACACTAGCTCGGCAGCGGCAGTGATAGTGACAGACTCTGTATAGATATTAAAACATACGGATGGCTGCTGTTTGTCTCAGAGGCTCTCTGTAAGTAGCCCAAGGTCTTGTGAAGGCACCCGTTATCAGACACAGCAGGCCAAACTATCAACATGCACATTTCAGAAAGACACTCTCCAACAGTGTATGCTAAACCACCTGTTTGTCACTGAAAAGACAATAAGACCTAAAAAACTGAACACCGACCTAGATAAAACAATACCAAAGCTTAAAGTTATGTTAAATATCTATCATTGTCATTAGTTTAATACTGTAAGTGTGAACATTGCTTCACATGGTGTGTGATGAGACATGTCAATGTTCTCTATTTGCTTTTAAAAGTTTGAATTTGATGACGTTGGGATCCTTATATTTTCATTTGTTTGATTTATAAACAAAGAGACAGTTGTCTCTCTGTCTTTTCATTTCAGTCGTCAACTTGCAATCAAAGTGAAAACTGATTGCCAATAAGGTTTTAGTTCTGTTACAAAATGTTTTATGTAACCGATACATGAAGTCAACCATTTTTTGCTCTGATTTGATTTCAAATTGATCTGGCTTGAGTGTACATGAAAGAAAGTTGTTTTCCCTATAATACTTTTTTTTGTGTTCTTTGAGGAACAGGCCCAGTGTTATGGAAACGAGCTGAAACACAGCTGATGTGAATGGAAGGAACCTAGACAATACCAATGATCGCTAGGTTAAGTGAATTTTGTTTTTAATTTGATAAGTTTCACAAGATTTTCCCAGAGTTTGTTTTGTTTCAATTGGGTAATAATTTTAGTTATAACACTTGATAAAATGACAACTGTTATTTTTTTTCTTTCTTTCAAACCATGGAAAGTTTGACCTAAAAGTTAGACAAGGTCTGACCTCTATACCTTAGATAAAGGGTCTGTCTGGTTGTTTGTTTCATTTTTCGTTTAAAGTTGTGTATTTTACAATGGCAGTTGTGTTTTCTTTCTTTTTATCTCTTACATTTTGATTGGTTCATCTAGTGATCTGTATGTCTGGGTGATGACAATGCAACTTTGGAATGGTGTGAGAAAGTAGAGTAAATTGGTGGAGCCATGGGCTAAGCCATGTATCAACAGGAGGGATATTATTGGATTCTCAAATATTACTCATACTCAAAAAAAATTATTTTTACAAAATACATTTTTGAATGTACTGACATTATTGGCAGGAGTTGGGCTAGGCCCCTATATCACCATGACCTCATGACAAAAGGACAGTGAGGACTGCATGCCAATATATTTCAGTTCTGTTACAAAGTGATTTATGCAGGCCTAACTATCATGTAAAGACAGCCAATACTATGGGTATAGTCATTTTGTACGGCATGCTTAATGTTTCTTAATGTTTCTTCTACATTCTATATTGGATGAACTATGTGGTCAACACCACATTTTGTCAGTTTGCGTTTATCGCCTATTCTGTAAGGAACTGTAATGTAAACGTGAGCCACAATAGTCAGATACTGACCAGAGTAATTTTCTTTTTCATAATTTTGCTCTTGATAAATTGTTGTTCCCCGGGAATGTAGAGCTATCTATTTTATTTTGATTATAGATTATGAGAGAATGGTTGGGCGGCTTTGGGTTTTGTTTTGTCTAAACTAACAAAACATTTTTTGTTTCTTCTCTATTATAATGCTCTCTAATCTGTTACAACTACGCACCTAATCTAAACTAATGTCTGTGTATTTCTTTAAGCAAATGTTTGAAAAAGCCTGCCTTGATGTATGCGAGTGATTCTCTGATTCGGCTACGCTTTTAAGTCCGTGGATTTTATTTGCCAATTCCACTAACTATTAAGATTAAGCTTGGAAATTTGTTTGTTTGGCACTATGTAAACATCTAGGTCATTTAGTTGGGAAAAAATACTGATAATTGACTTTTTGCTTTTGCCAAAAGCGTAGGGGAATCGTAGAATCACTCATGCACCTATGAACTGGAGGATGTTGGAAGATGTTTACTTCTCATCATTTACTGTGCTCAAAGTCTGTTTCGGAAATTACTTAAGTCTTATTGAGTCATGTGGATGGCACATGTCTCAAACAGGAGAGATATTTTAGGATTAATCAGTGCATTAAACAAATATGTGTATAGGGCACATGTTAAATGAAACCTTGTTCTGAAACTTCACCCCTTAACCTAACCTAAAACAAACATAAGAGAGCTTCAATGTGGAATCAAATTGCATCAGGGTTTGAATCATTTGTATGTTGGTGGTGTACTATAAACAAAAATGTGGACAGAATGAACAACATCCACTATAATGTGCAGGCGCTGGGCAACAAAACTGAATTCGAGTTCAGGGCCATCCATGAACAACTGAAGGCAACCTGCCTAATGGCATTCCAATCTCGTATTGCGGTTGATATGCTTTTGGCCGATAGGAGTGTGTGCTCTATTTTTGGTTATCAATGTTGTTCCTTCATACCGAACAATACGGCAGCTGACGGAAGTCTCACCAGGGCGATAGAGGGACTGAGATCCCTCAACCAAAAAGAAAATGAAAGACCACTCCGGGGTCGATACTTCAGTGTGGGATGGTTCCTCTGACATGTTTGGCCAATACAAACAGTTGGCAGCGTCCATAATCATGTCTATTGCAATATTTGCGGCGATCCTCACGTTATGTGGATGTTGTTGTATTCCTTGTATTAGAGTGTTGTGCACCAGATTTATTACCACTGCCATTGCACCAATGGAAGAAAAAATGTCAAACCTATATGCTCTTCTAACTAGACAGGATAGTGATGTCGATGACACTATGATGATGTTGTTGGTGGAGACCATGAGCCTCCACACCAATCTGACGATTCCCTCCACGTCCCTGATCTGTTCCCTGACCCAGGGGATTATGATGGGGGCCTCTAAGTGTACCTATTTAAAGAAAAAATCGTTTGAAGTGATCGCTGAATGATGTTAATGTTTGCCTCTATATAGAATAAACAGGGGGAAATGTTGGAACTGTATAAACATGTTATCCTATAGCCTAATTATTCTATAGCTATGATTCAAACATTTTGCTTCTATACAAATGTGCCTTTCTTGCATTGCTTAGAGTTCAGTGTATATTACTGGACTGTGCGGAGACTCTGTCTCTGTATCAGGCATTCCTGAGATAGGTTGCCTGCAGCTTAACCACAACAGAGAACTGGGCCAAGGCCTGTTCGTGTGTTTGTGTGTGTGTGTGTGTGTGAATGAATTCATCTCTATCCTGGGTGAACGCCCCCCTCCTTAGCGGGAAGAGATACCAAAATGTAATCAGGGACAATCCTTCAATAAATATGGCTTGGAGATATTTCAGTGTTAGAACGAGTGGGGAAAATGGTAGCTGACGGTTCTCCCCATCCGCTCTCCAAGCCGGCTTGAAACTTAATTAAGGATTCTCTGTGTCTTTCATTTCAGGTGTTTCATATTTACAAATGTTAAGGGTTTGAACCTAACAGAAACTGATATGGGGGATTTTATACAGGACTGTCTTCGCACACGGACTGTTGTGAAAAGCAAAGTAGAACGCACCGTCTGATCCATCTCTCTTGTCCCGTTGACTGTCAGGATTTGGCCTACAAAAAAATCCTGAAATTTGGCTTAAAATATGGGAAATTTCCCAAATTCTGGTAGCTCAAAGTTGACAGGAATGATCTATTCTAAAGCATTTGCAATGCATACATCATTTATTGTCTTGAGAACTAATCTAATACCCAAACACCTAATCTGATGGTAGTGTACCTTGACAGGAGTGACACGGTGGAGAATATTGTGTAGATTTGGTCCGTCAATGTACTCGTTAGCAATTAGGATCCGTGTCTCACTTACAGAGCATGCCATCATCTGCACAATGTTGGGGTGACATAGACGCCTAAAAAATATATGTTTAAATTTTTTTAACACTAAGCAGAAGTGGCATTTGTGTCAACAGGATTACAAGACAAATACTGAGCTCTTGAAGACCATAATCAAATTGTGTAATAATTGAAATGCAGTTATTATTGAGTCCATGCCTTGCCATATAATTCAGTTTCATACAACAAAATCTAAGAGTACAAAACAATCCGCTAAAGACTTTTAGGTGAAATCCATACACGCAAGAAGTTGTAAAATGAAAAGAGCAGGTGGGGTCAAAACTGGTCAAAATATGTATTTGGGGATTTGATAAATTTCCTTTGATGACAACAGTGTAATACTTGTAAAAAAAAAAAAAAAAACCCTCTCACCTGGGTATCATCAGTTCATTGGTGGTCACTTGATTGTCTCCAATCTGTATGACCTTCACTGCAGCAGGTTGTCCCTGGTACGATCCTTTGTAAACTGAACCAAAGGATCCTCGTCCAATGCATTCAGTCTCATTCACAGATATTGAAGAAATATCCACAAACAGATCTTGTCCTTGACCACCTGGAAAAATTGACCACTCAAGATTATACAAGGTCGTCCTAAACACAATTTTCAGATAGTCCTAAAGGTAATTACTTATTCTCACTTTGTTCAATTCAATTCAGTACATTGGGACCATGTACAATTAAAACATACAGTACATGTTTACATTTCATGCACTGTACCAGAGTTAGCCTTAGGCTATAATTAGCATATGTAGAAGAAGATTATACAAGGTAGGGGGGTGCTGTGGCGCAGCGCGCTAAGCCCTTCCACATTTGGGCTTACATGCCCACGGGGAACCCGGTTCGACTCCGGTTGGGGTCATTTTCCCGACCCTGCCCCATCTCTCTCCCAACCATTTCCTGTCCACTCTCGTACTGTCTTGTAATAATAAAGGCCAAACGGCCTCAAAATATATATATTTTAAAAAAAAAGATTATACAAGGTAGTCCTAAACACAATTTGAAGGTAGTCCTAAAGGCAATTATTGGTAACACTTTACTTAACGGATCGCTAATAAGGTGGTAATTTCCTGTTAATTTCATAGTTATTTCATAGTTATTTTAGGGTAATAACTGTTTGTTTTTAGTAACAACAGCAAAATAACCATACAATTTCCAGTGCATTGTGGTGACACCCTGATGACTAGCAGCACGGTGACACTTTGTTGACACACACACACACACACACACACACACACACACACACACACACACACACACACACACACACACACACACACACACACACACACACAGACACACACACACACACACAGCACGGAAACTGTATGGTTATTTTGCAGTTGTTACTAAAAACAAACAGTTATTATCCTGAAATAACTATGAAATAACTATAAAATTAACACGAAATTACCACCTTATTAGCGATCCGTAAAGTAAACTCTTACCCAATTATTTATTCTCACTTTATCTTTTTATATATCTTTATATGGACTGTGCATTTGTGAGGGACTTAAATAAAGAATTGAATTGAATATTTTTTATTTCAAAAACGGACCAAATTGTTTTCAAACTGAAACGAAGAAACATTTTGATACACAAGTTAATTTGAACCTACCTGTTCTGTGTATCTTGCATAGGCCTACTATGAGAAATGCACGACCCCTTTCAAATAAAATGCTGCATCATTCCTTATCCTTACCTGCATTAGGATGTGCTTGTCCCAAGGTTGGCTTTGGCTGTCCTGCAGTTGTCTTCTTGATCTCCCCACCCACTCTGGAGTGTGGAGACATATCAGATGAGCTGTCCGCAGATCCACTATTCTCTGACTGGCCTGTGGCGTATCCAGATGACGTGGTGGAGGGTGCAGTGCTGAGGGTTTTAAATCGCCTCATCAGCTTGGACATAAGAGATGATTTAGAAGAGCCCAGGGCAGAGTCTCCTGTAGTACTGACTTCGGTTTGACCATCTCCAACTGTATATACAAAATAAAAGGTAAACAAAACACATTTTAATTTTATTGCAAACAGCAGCATTTCATATAATATTCTTAACAAAACTAAATTAAACTAGAAATGCACTCAGATAGTGCAGACCTCCGCCAAGGAGACTGTTTCATAGAACACTTGACTATGTTACACTGTTACACATGTTTTTGTGGAGTTAGAAACGGGAATGTCAAAATTCGCCCTATCCCGCAATGGTGAAGACTCTTTTTAAAAAATCCTCTGATTACAACCAAAATGTAATCACTTTTTCCTTTTGTCATTTCCAACAACTCCCCAACATTTCATCCAAATCTGTGCATGACGTTTTGAGTTATCCTACTGACAGACAGACGGACAGAGTAACCAACGCGACCGAACACATAATTTTCTTGAAGGAGGTATTAAATGAATGACTTTTCGATAAAACCACCAAAAAATATACCACAACCTACATCTTGGAGGTTGTTCTATGCTCCATTCTCCACTGCTCACTGCCACCATCTCTTCTTTCTTGTCCAGCAGCTCTGTCACCTGGCCACCATCACTCTTCTCATTGTCTACAACATGGTACCTGTTCCCACATTTCTCTACAACCCACTGCAGAGCCTCTCCTCCACTCTCAATGTGCTGCTCAATGCTTGTGTCTCCCCTCTGGTGAACAGCAGTATAGTGTGACTCCAGACTCTCTCACCCAGAAGCTCCATGTGTTCCTGCACTGCTCTTCTGTCTGTCTCTGTGAATGTCAGACTCACATCAATGGCCAGGAGTAGAGCATGGGGTCCTGGAGGACACAGAGACACACTGAGGACAATCTCTCCTTTATCACGTTCAGGAGTTTCCTCTACAGTGTAGTTCATCCACCATCCTGGTGCCTCCACTACAGTGATGTGTCTGCCTGCTGTTTCTCCTTCTCTCTTCACACACTCAGCTGTTCTCCCTGCAGTACCAAACTCCTGTCTGCCCAGGATGGTGTTTCCTGATGAACTCCTCCCCTGAAGTCGTCCTCCCAGCAGCACGATCCTCATGTCTGATATACGTGGAACACCACCTGAATAGAAAATGGTAAGAGCAAAGTTTAAAGATATTGAATGTAAATGAATGATGGATGTAAAGCAGAAAATAACATACCAGTACACTGTATCTCAGCGTGTCACATCTACAGTATTGTGAGCGTGTGTGTGTGTGTGTGTGTGTGTGTGTGTGTGTGTGTGTGTGTGTGTGTGTGTGTGTGTGTGTGTGTGTGTGTGTGTGTGTGTGTGTGTGTGTGTGTGTGTGCGTGCATGCGTGTCTCAGAGGGACACACAGCCAAAGGGGAAGGAGGGAGTATGACTGGAAATGTGTCTCACCTGCTGATGATCCGAGAGTCTCTCTCTGTTTCTTCACCTTCGTCTTTCTCTCCTCTGCTCTTCTCTTTTCTTCCTTCTTCCTCTTCATCAATCCATTTATGATCTTTGCATCAAAGTCTACATGATGACCTCTGTTTCCTGCCACCATCTCTTCTATCTTGTCCAGCAGCTCTGTCACCTGGCCACCATCACTCTTCTCATTGTCTACAACATGGTACCTGTTCCCACATTTCTCTACAACCCACTGCAGAGCCTCTCCTCCACTCTCAATGTGCTGCTCAATGCTTGTGTCTCCCAGCCAGTCCCCTCTGGTGAACAGCACTATAGTGTGACTCCAGACTCTCTCACCCAGAAGCTCCATGTGTTCCTGCACTGCTCTTCTGTGTGTCTCTGTTAACAACTCGCTCACATCAATGACCAGGAGTAAAGCATGGGGTCCTGGAGGACACAGAGACACACTGAGGACAATCTCTCCTTTATCACGTTTAGGAGTTTTCTCTACAGTGAGGTCCATCCACCATCCTGGCGCCTCCACTACAGTGATGTGTCTGCCTGCTGTTTCTCCTTCTCTCTTCACACACTCAGCTGTTCTCCCTGCAGTACCAAATTCCTGTCTGCCCAGGATGGTGTTTCCTGATGAACTCTTCCCTGCATATCTTCCTCCCAGCAGTACGATCCTCATGTCTGATATATATGGAACACCACCTGAACAGAAATTGGTAAAAGCAAAGTTTTAAGATTTCAAATGTTTGTGAATGGTAGATGTAAAGCAGGGCTTGACATTAACTTTCTCGCTTGCCGGCCACTGTGGCTAGTGGTTTTCCCGAGTCACTAGCCATCCAGCTATTCTACTAGCCAAAAATTCGATTTTTTTAAATCATCATGCTGTATCTAACCTCAGAAGATGAGGTGCTTTTAGCAAGAAGATGAGTGCATGGGTTTCTACATTGAAATAAAGCAAACAAATAGAAACAGTAAAAGTGATCTTTTTCTTGAACTTAAATACGAACAATTGACACACAGGGGGCAACATGCAGAATATACACTATTCTGATATGTCATACCATAGAATAAGGTACCTGTCAAATTGGCTAGTGACACTGAAATTGTTACCAGCCACAGCCAAGTTTTAGCATTTGGCCGGTTGGCAGGTGCCAGTGTCAAGCCCTGATTTAAAGTAGAAAATATATAGGCCTACTGTATCTCAGTGTGTCACATCTACAGTACTGTGTGTGTGTGTGTGTGTGTGTGTGTGTGTGTGTGTGTGTGTGTGTGTGTGTGTGTGTGTGTGTGTGTGTGTGTGTGTGTGTGTGGAGTATGGTTGGAACTGTGTCTCACCTGCTGATGATCTGAGAGTCTCTCTCTGTTTCTTCACCTTCATCTTCCTCTCCTCTGCTCTTCTCTTTTCTTCCTTCTTCCTCTTCATCAATCCATTTATGATCTTTGCATCAAAGTCTACATGATGACCTCTGTTTCCTGCCACCATCTCTTCTATCTTGTCCAGCAGCTCTGTCACCTGGCCACCATCACTCTTCTTATTGTCTACAACATGGTACCTGTTCCCACATTTCTCTACAACCCACTGCAGAGCCTCTCCTCCACTCTCAATGTGCTGCTCAATGCTTGTGTCTCCCAGACAGTCTCCTCTGGTGAACAGCAGTATAGTGTGACTCCAGACTCTCTCACCCAGAAGCTCCATGTGTTCCTGCACTGCTCTTCTGAATGTCTCTGTGAATGCCCCACTCACCCTAATGACCAGGAGTAGAGCATGGGGTCCTGGAGGACACAGAGACACACTGAGGACAATCTCTCTTTTATCACGTTCAGCAGTTCCCTCTATTGTGGGGTTTATCCACCATCCTGGTGCCTCCACTACAGTGATGTGTCTGCCTGCTGTTTCTCCTTCTTTCTTCACACATTGAGCTATTCTTTGTGATGTACCAAACTCCTGTCTGCTCAAAATGTTGTTTCCTGATGAACTCTTCCCATCATTTCGTCCTCCCAGCAACACGATCCTCATGTCTGATTTATTTGGAACACCACCTGCAAAGAAAATGGTCAAAGTTTTAAGATTTCAAATGTTTGTGAATGGTAGATGTAAAGCAGAAAATATATACTGTATCTCAGTGTGGCACATCTACTGTACTGTGTGTGTGTGTGTGTGTGTGTGTGTGTGTGTGTGTGTGTGTGTGTGTGTGTGTGTGTGTGTGTGTGTGTGTGTGTGTGTGTGTGTGTGTGTGTGTGCGTGCGTGTGTGTGTGCGTGCGTGTGTGAGCATGCGCTTGTGTGCGTGTTTGTGCCTGTGTGTGTGGGTGTGTGTGTTAATGCACAAAGAAACAAACATGTTTGTAATGTAATGTAAGTGCAATGTAATGTTTTGAATTTGTTTTGCCAAAAGGAATGTGGTGTTGTAAAAACTGTTTCAATGTATTGTTTGAAATATCAACAAACCTGGAAAACGAAACTATGATGTATGTGTCTTTGTCTGTAATCCACCAACAGAACATGTTAGTGTTTGTGTGTTTGTGTGTGTACACGTGTGTGATAATCTGTGTGTGTGTGTGTGTGTGTGTGTGTGTGTGTGTGTGTGTGTGTGTGTGTGTGTGTGTGTGTGTGTGTGTGTGTGTGTGTGTGTGTGTGTGTGTGTCAGAGGGGCACACAGAGGAAAATGAGGGAGTATGGCTGGAAATGTGTCTCACCTGCTGATGATCTGAGAGTCTCTCTCTGTTTCTTCACCTTCATCTTCCTCTCCTCTGCTCTTCTCTTTTCTTCCTTCTTCCTCTTCATCAATCCATTTATGATCTTTGCATCAAAGTCTACATGATGACCTCTGTTTCCTGCCACCATCTCTTCTATCTTCTCCAGCAGCTCTGTCACCTGGCCACCATCACTCTTCTTATTGTCTACAACATGGTACCTGTTCCCACATTTCTCTACAACCCACTGCAGAGCCTCTCCTTCACTCTCAATGTGCTGCTCAATGCTTGCATCTCCCAGCCAGTCCCCTATGGTGAACAGCAGTATACTGTGTCTCCAGGCTCTCTCACCCAGAAGCTCCATGTGTTCCTGCACTGCTCTTCTGTGTGTCTCTGTGAATGACTGACTCGCCCTAATGACCAGGAGTAGAGCATGGGGTCCTGGAGGACACAGAGACACACTGAGGACAATCTCTCCTTTATCACGTTCAGGAGTTTGCTCTACAGTGTAGTTCATGAACCATCCTGATGCCTCCACTACAGTGATGTGTCTGCCTGCTGTTTCTCCTTCTCTCTTCACACACTCAGCTGTTCTCCCTGCAGTACCAAATTCCTGTCTGCCCAGGATGGTGTTTCCTGATGAACTCTTCCCCTGAAGTCGTCCTCCCAGCAGCACGATCCTCATGTCAGACATGTGTGGAACACCACCTGAGTAGACAATGGGAAGAGCAAAGTTTAAAGATATTGAATGTAAATGAATGATGAGTGTAATGCAGAGAATATTATACTACTGTATCTCAGTGTGTCACATACAGTACACTGTGTCTGTGTGTGTGTGTGTGTGTGTTTGCTCACGTGCAGCACGTGTGTGCGTGTATGTGTTTGTTTCCTTTAATGCACAATGAAACCAAACGTGATTTTGTTTAGGCAAAGTGGGTGTGGTGTTGTAACTAGGGATGGCGAAAATGTAAAAAAATCTTAACCGGGTACTGAGCCTCATTAACCGGTTAACCGGTAATCTTTGCGAAGAGGGTGGAGTAATAAAAAGGCTTCGAAACCCGCCCACCCAATGCAAAAGTGTGTGCCATAGAGGTAGAAAATAACAGTAGAGTTGACCCCGCCCCTCTTTTTACGGCAATCTGTAGCGTCCGTTATCTATAGGTAGATCAGAGAAATGTAGCCTGCGTTAGTTCTGCCAGGAAGACTCGGGTCACCTGTGCATTTCGCAGAGCCAATCAGCGGCTGCCATTTCCTTTATAGCGACGTGTCTAACTCTCCTTTCTTGCTGGCTTGGGCATGGCCGGTCCGAAATCTCCTCCTCCATCCCCATCGCCACCAGTTGGGTCCAGTCTTCCTGTCTGGGGGGTTAAAGGTCCAGTTCCTGCTGCACGGCTACGGCAGGCTCTACTGGATCCGCCAGCGCAAGACCCGGGCTGATGATAAACCCTACGCCAAATACTGTCTACTTATGCCAATTCCATTGTCAACTATGTTAACATTAAATCGTTAAATACGAATTCCTCTCTCTGAGTCTTAATGGCAGAAATGGAAATTAACGGAGAACGAGGCTCACCTCTGTCAAAAATGGCTTAATCATGTGAAAATGTCCATCAACACACTATACAAGGACAATAGTTGAAGTGTGTTGCTAACTATGTTCATAAAAGATATTATTTGATTTTTAAATGAATTTTATCGACTCAAAGGATTTCAGTAGATATTTAGCCAGATATTTCAAATCTGGTCTTAGATTCATTGTGTGACTTCATATTCACACAGTTTTAGTCAATTTTTTGACAGAGGTATTCGCCATTGACTTGCAATGGCTGAAGGTACCTACACTACCTACGGAAGTTGGGAAGCTCCATCTACCATTTCCCAGTGCTGTCGCAAATTGCCGTGTCCTCTAGTGTTATTTTCTACCTCTATGGTGTGCTCAAGTTGGGTCTCCTAAGGGGGCGTTGTCCCCTCCTTCTTCTTCTATTTTTGAGGTGTTTGCACAAGAAGTGCGCTACTGCCATCTACAGGACTAAGGGGACTCCATTTATTCTCAACCTGAGGACTCCGAAGGTCTCCTAAACGGGCGTTCACCCGACAGAGAGTGGATACCAGACATTATCTGAAATGACTTATCTCTGTCTATAAGATCTCTGATCTTAGCCTCTTTTTTTGCTGCTGTGACGTCCCAATGTGCCCCCGTCAGGCCCAGGCCTGCCAGTGCATGGGCAGATATTCTAGACAGAGATACATCATTTTCATGTTCCTGTATCCACTTTATGTNGGGTGAACTGAACGCCCCTTTAGGAGACTTTTGGTTAGGAGACCTTCGGAGTCCTGTGGTTGAGAATAAATTAAGTCACCGTAGTCCCGTAATGGCGGTAGTGTACGTCTTGTGCAAACACCTCAAAAAGAGAAGAAGAAGTAGGGGAAAACGCCCCCTTAGGAGACCCAACTTGAGCACACTTTCGCATTGAGTGGCTGTGTTTTGCGATATGTTTCTTTGATCGACTATCGTTGGCATGGGTAGTTCTTCTTCTTCTCCTGTGTTTTTAATTGGCGGCTTGCAAACTCAGTGCACTACTGCCACCAACCGGGCTGAGGTGTGATCCACTATGCTAAGAATTACTTAAAGCTTGATCCTTGAAAGAGACAGGGATAGAGAGAACAATAACTAGAGCATAGAACAGGAAAAAAGATAAAAATATAAGAAAGGAAAAGGAAAAAAGAAAAAAGAATAGAAAAGGTCAAATTCTATTGCCTAGTCCAGTTTCTGCTAAGTATTTAACTATCGCTGCTGTCTGAATGTAAGGTGTACTGAGTAGTGTGTTCAAAGAAATAGGTGCTTTAATGGCCCTCTGTATCTTTTCCCTTGCCTGAGAGTATTCTATACATTGTAACAAAACATGTTCAACTTCCTCCCTTTCTCCACAATACATACAGGCTCCTGTCTGATGCTTTCCTACAACATGCAACCCACCATTCAAAGCCGTATGGCCAATTCTTAGCCTGGTGATCCACACCTCCTCTCTACGTTTCAGTTCCCCACCGCACCTAACGCCAACCTTTTTCTGTAAATTGTACAAGTGTCTTCTTTTTTCTTCTTGATCCCACCGATCCTACCATAGTTTGTTTATGTTTTCCTTAAGTATAGCTTTAATTTCTGATCTGCTCCAGGACCATTGGGCCTAATTTTGAAAAAAAAATATGAAAGTCTTTCCTAGACAATACGCCCCTCCTCCACCTTCTTTCGCCTTCGTTTTAAATCGACCTGCCTTTGGGCTCTCGCGCACCGACTTTGATTCCGCTGCCCTATGCAAAGCAGAGCTGCGAGACCAAAGACCAAAAAGGCTATTGATTAAAAGTGTTTTTATAGGCTACAGTTTTCAATCATTCATTTCTGTTTGCAATAATAGGCCTATGTAAAGTGTAGTTTAAAAAAAATATTGGAGTGCTCCAACCGCAAACCGCCCGAATTTAATTAAAATATTATTTTTCGTCACGTCACTGCGTGTTTTTGTGTGTGTGTGTGTGTGTGTGTGTGTGTGTGTGTGTGTGTGTGTGTGTGTGTGTGTGTGTGTGTGTGTGTGTGTGTGTGTGTGTGTGTGTGTATCAAAGGGACACACAGTCGCAAAGGAGGGAGTATGACTGGAAATGTGTCTCACCTGCTGATGATCTGAGAGTCTCTCTCTGTTTCTTCACCTTCATCTTCCTCTCCTCTGCTCTTCTCTTTTCTTCCTTCTTCCTCTTCATCAATCCATTTATGATCTTTGCATCAAAGTCTACATGATGACCTCTGTTTCCTGCCACCATCTCTTCTATCTTCTCCAGCAGCTCTGTCACCTGGCCACCATCACTCTTCTCATTGTCTACAACATGGTACCTGTTCCCACATTTCTCTACAACCCACTGCAGAGCCTCTCCTCCACTCTCAATGTGCTGCTCAATGCTTGTGTCTCCCAGACAGTCCCCATAGGTGAACAGCAGTATAGTGTGACTCCAGACTCTCTCACCCAGAAGCTCCATGTGTTCCTGCACTGCTCTTCTGTCTGTCTCTGTGAATAGGTCACTCACATCAATGACCAGGAGTAGAGCATGGGGTCCTGGAGGACACAGAGACACACTGAGGACAATCTCTCCTTTATCACGTTCAGGAGTTTTCTCTAAAGTGGGGTTTACCCACCATCCTGGTGCCTCCACTACAGTGATGTGTCTGCCTGCTGTTTCTCCTTCTCTCTTCACACACTCAGCTGTTCTCCCTGCAGTACCAAACTCCTGTCTGCCCAGGATGGTGTTTCCTGATGAACTCTTCCCAGCATTTCTGTTTCCCAGCAGCACGATCCTCATGTCTGACATATGTGGTACACCACCTGGAAAGAAAATGGTCAGAGCAAAGTTTAAAGACAACAACAGCTAATGTAACTGCATGATGAATGTAATGCAGAGAATACTAGAAAATGTGTAAAAAGGAGTTTCCCAAAACATTTACTACCTCTGTTCAAGTTCATAAAACCTTTGACTCTGGATACAATTTCCCACTGTTTTCATTAGTAAAACAGAACATTTCTAAAGCATCAAATGTGCCATTTACATACCTTTTTTATCCATGGCCAAACTGTGTTTCTGACCAGTGATTATGTTCCGTCTTTATGATTAATATCCAGACAAGTGTCTGAAAAAAATAAGAAATACAGAAATAATGAGCATAACAATTACAAATACTGTATGTATAGAAAATGACATTCGATGCTGTTAATGTACCTTTCCCACTACAGTAGGTACTAATATTGGCATGTTTATTTCTCAGGATTGATTGAATCCATAAGATTTGGGTTTTTTTTGTCTTTTACGACTTTATTGATGATAGGACAGTTTGAGAGGTGGACAGCAAGCGAATGGGGAGGGGTCAGCAAAGGACCCGATCCGGGAATTGAACCCGGGTTGGCCGCATGGCAGACGAGTACCCTACTGGTTGGCCACGGCAGGGCCTGATTAAATATTTTAATGTTCAAAAAATCTTAACTGTAAAATCTTAACTTCGACCGAAAGACCGAAACGTTGCATTATACCATGCAAATGTGAACAGTGTGCGGCAGCTGTCTTTAGGGTTCCACTCCTACGCACCTGACCAAGGAGGGGTGCAAGAATTCTTCACTTACTGAACATCAATAAAGGCACAAAAGCCTCTATGCGTGCCTCTATGCGTGCCCATGGGGACTCAGGTTCGAGTCCGGCCTCTCCACTCATTCACTTATGTAACTGTATAATCTCCACCTTCCTATCAATAAAGGCACAACCCCCCCCCCAAATACATCTTAAAACTAGGAGTGTGTGATTTTTTACAGCTCAGAGACCTCAGGGTATATTGTTGCAAATGGGCTCCAACTCCAACAGATTACAAAGGGCATTTAGGAATGGAGGTACATAGTGAAGAAGTTAAAATTCCAGCAGAATGGATTTTTGTCATGAATACTATATAACTATGTTTACTAAAGGGGTAAAACACATAGCTGAAAACATTATCGACATTCTCTCTCATCACTGAACTAGGATGAAATGTTTGTTGGATAAAGAAATACGACAAACAAAACTGTGCACACAGATTGTCTTAATGCTATAGCAAGAATACACATTAATAATTAAAATGTGTCAAGTGACATTACATACCGTGTCAGAGCTTCCTGTCTGCATCAAATCTTACAGCGATGGAGATTTCAGCACGCCACTCATTACTTCTTGGTGTTGGCAGATTTGGTCATTTTCACAGCAAAACCATTAACCATAATACATGTACTTTCACCTCAGACAGTAGGTCCTATGTATAATATTCTGTGTAGAGTTCAAGGTGGGAGCAGGTTCGCGCTTGCATTTGTGCGAGTTGTGAGAAAAGTTTGTGATGTTTGCTCCACTTGCTAGGTCTAAACGTTATCGATGCCTCCTGTTTAACTGGTTTGCCCAGTACATGTGACTTCATGTTTACCTGACTCTTGGCATCTGGGATGCGGGAGGAAAGGGGCCGCCCCACGTGTAGTTGGTGAACACAGCCAGAGGACCGCCCCACGTGTAGTTGGTGAACACAGCCAGATGACGTACAGTATAAAGTCAGGATAACTTCATGCCACTCCTCAGTTCAAACCTGTATAGCCTACATGAACATGTTTCTTTTTTTTTTGTTTGGTCTTTTTCGACTTTATTTGATAGGACAGTGTGAGAGGTGGTCAGGAAGCGAATTGGGAGACAGGGAGGAGTCGGCAAAGGACCCAGACTGGGAATCAAACCCGGGTCAGCCGCATGGCAGGCGAGTGCCCTACCAGTTGGCTAGGGCAGGGCCTACATGAACATATTTCACATTGTAGTTAAATCATGAAACTATTTTATTATTGCTACTCTATTGTCTAATTCTGAATGTAGCATTGGTAGATGAACCAGACAACCAGATATTCTTGTATGAGCTAGGTATAGGTTCAGATATTAATACATATACTGTATAAGCCTATTATAATAGGTAATGCATACGTAGGTCATCAGAATACATTGGCCTATTCAAGGCAAGGCAAGGCAAGGCAATTTTATGTGTATAGCGCATTTCATACATGAATGCAATTCAATGTGCTGTACAGTAAAGTAAGATAAAAATGATGTAAAATAAAATAACATGAAATAAAATAAAAATAAAAGGATAAGGCATGGCAGGTGAAAATAGAATAAAAAGTAAAGATAAAAGCAAGAAATACGGAGAAAAAAACGTAAAAACATCTATTCAGCCACAATACCTGCACAACAAACCTATTGATCACTGTAATTTAACAAAATGTTCACTTTTGTTTTCTTTCAGAATGATGTGCATGTGTTGCAGTGTCACCAATAGACTCAAAGTAACCAAAAATACATGACGGGTAGAGAGTGAAAGTGAAGCGATGCAGAAAGGCATGTGACATCTATACATCACATGATGAACACAACTCAGCTTGCCAAGGGGACCGTCAAACAGGCGCATACACACACACATGCACGCAGGCTCAGGCCCACAGCAGCCAAATAGTCAAGATATTCAAGATATCACGTTATCATGTAGTCCAGTCTAAAGCAGGTTTGAGGTGTCTGAAGCAGGCTAGAGGTGCTCTTATGTGCTCTGTTTTTTATGACTGGCTATCACGTGGATCATAATCTGTGAAAGTAAAAGAACAGTGTAAAAACACATTTCGTCAAAATTACCTTGAGGTTGGGGGTTGCTGTGGCGCAATGCGCTAAGTCCCCCACATTTGGATTGTATTCCAATATGCGACCTTGTGTCCTCCACTTGTGCTTGTGACCTCGACCCGCCTCCTGGCCCCTCCTCCGTGGAGAAAACAATAATGTTTCCCCGCTGTCGGCCTAGCCAAAACAATTTTTGAGGGACTATTCTTCATTGACCATCCAGTTTGCAAATGAGAAAATGACTTTACTAATGATCTTTTGTGAGATATTGAAATATAATGCTGTTGTCAATTATGTTGTTGTATAATGCTGTTGTCATCATGACGTATTACTTCCTGGTATAAGGCTACAAGCACAAGTGAAGGACGCAAGGCCGCATATTGGAACGCACCCTGCTGCTTGCATGCCTATGGGTTCGAGTCCGGCCGGGGTCGTTTCCCAACCCTGCCCCATATATCTCTCCTGCTCATTTCCTGTCTCCTCTCACACTGTCCTGTCATAATAAAGGCCAAAACATACATAAAAAATACATTGAAGTGGGAAATATAGCAGCTCATTGTCTTGTGACTACTGTAATTGTCTTACTTTGTTAATGTCTTACTTTGCCTTGTGACTGAATTTCTTTTTCCCATCAGGAGGTCTACAGTATCACCACTATGAAATGACACCATGTTTAATTGGGCAGTGACCTCTATCATTTCTTCAGGATCAATGTTCATCTGGTTATTGCTCTTTTCTTTTGCAGACTCCTCGCTCCTTGTTCTTACGTGCCTACAGATCAGTGGTTCTCAACCTTTTTTTAACAGCCACCCCGTTGACCTGCCAAGCCTCCCAATGACCCCCTTAATCTTAGGCTACATAAAAAGTAAAATAGGATAATGCCCCCTAGTGGCAACTGAGAACCCCGTCCTCTCAGTCATTGTGACAGAGCACTCTACAGCACACAAGTGTTCACTGCACACAACGAAATTGCATTTATGCCCCACCCATGCAAGGGGGCAGCCCCCGATGGTGCAGTGCGATGGGACGGTACCATGCTCAGGGTACCTCAGTCATGGAGGAGGATTGGGGAGAGCACTGGTTTATTACTCCCCCCACCAACCTGGCGTCAACCGTCAACTTTGGGCTGCAAGTCTGACGCCATAACCGCTTACCCATGACTGCCTTAATGACTGCCTTCTCAGTGCCCTCTAGACCTCCCTAACGCCCTCCGGGGGGCTGTAGAGCCCTCGTTGAGAAAGAGTTCTCTAAAGCCTGTTCTGAACCACCAACACCAACACCCTGACATGCTGAGAGGATTCAGCCACACAGTAAAAAAAGAACAGTTGTTTTTACGGTAAATTGCTGGCAGCAGTGGTTGCCAAAGTCTACCTTTAAATAAATAACGGTATATTTCCTTTTTACATTTTACGGTAAATTGCTGGCAGCAGTGGTTGCCGAAGCCTACCGTTAAATAAATAACGGTATTATTATTTTTTACATTTTTTTTATATTCAGGTGAGTCCAATTATAGAGTTACAATCAGACGACTGATTGGACTGATTATACTCAGGTGAGTCCAATTATAGAGTTGCAATCACAGACAACTGATTGGACTGATTCTACTCACTGGAGTCTGATAAACATCAACCTAATTATATACCTAAATAAATGCCCAATTGCCAGATTGTCTAGTGCTGGCAGGTGGACTAGTCCAGTATCATCAATGAAGGGTATGCAAATGCATTCTTTATTTAAAAAAAGGCCTGGAAATAACCTTAAGGAAAATCAAGGCCACAGCTAGCGGGGCAAGCAAGCTAACAAACAAGCTAGTTAGCAAGCCATACAGCCACCCTTACAACGTGACCTGCTAGCCGGGCAGGCCAGGTGAGGTGAGGGCAGGCCAGCCGGCCGGCCGGCCTTACAGCCAGACAGCCAGCCAGCTAGCTAGCAACCAGTGAGCAGTACAATGCAACAGTCCCGGTTTAAATACATGTTCAAGTGAACCATGTGACCCGAGTGATGAAGCATTTGGCAGGTGCAGGCAGTAAGTTAATCATTGCATGACAGCCCTTAGCACTCAGGTGAGGTCAGGAATTGATTGACAGATTGATTTGGATGGGGTAGAATGACAGTTTCAAATAGACTGGGCTACTTCTTAAGAGACTGAATCAAGGGTTTACTGTCCCAGGTAGACTTTTTCAAATTATACTAGCCTATAGGTATATTTTACACATTAAATGAGGCTAAACTGTAGGCTGTTAATATATAAGTTACAGTGAATTACTGCAAAATGTGCAAACTGTTGCCATTTGCAGTCCTTAACTGTTGCACAGTTTATTCCGTTGCCAGCTTCACTGTTGTCAAATCTACAACGTGGAGGCACCTGGAGCCAAACAGACAGGCAATCAGTTTTCTGTGGAGTAATTAATATTTAATTCATTATAACCGCCATTGCTTTCTGTTGGGTAGGAGGAATGTAAAAAAGGATATTCTGAATTTTGAAGAGGTTTACTGTGTCAATTTGCCTCTCAAACCAAAAATCTGATGGCAAAGCCTCAAAGTCCAATAAGGGAAAAAATGATTGCGGTGGAGAATTTTAGATTTTGGCTGAACACCAGTCTAACTCTGATCAATCTAACTCTGACAAATTTGCTGTGTACATATGACACCAATGAAAAATAGTCATGTACCGTTTCTTGACTACTTCATCTTCACCTAACGGTATTTTCCAATATTTTCTTTTCAGTGAACAGTTCAGTATTTTCTACATATGACACCTGTCAAAAATAAAGTTATGTAGCGCTTTTTGACTTAATAGTAGCTGGCTGTATTTAGTACAGAGATAAACTGTTTTACATTTTACGGTCACTGACTGTTGCAATTTGACAGTTTTTTGCCGTAATTTCAACGGGCATTTTTTACAGTGCATCTTTCACTGTCTTTTTCTTTTCTTTTTTTGTGTTTTTTTAGAGGCTCTTATGCCTTTATTTGACAGGACAGTGTGAGATGGTGACAGGAAGCGAGTGGGAAAGAGAGACGGGGGAGGATCGGGAAATGACCCTGGCTGGACTCGAACCGGGGTCCCCGTGGGCATGCAAGCCCAAATGTGGAGGGCTTCGCACGCTGCACCACAGCGGCCCTCTATTTTTCATTTTCATGGCAACTTGCCATATTATGAACACACTTCTAACAACAGTATGTTACAAAATGTCTTTCTATAGACCTTCTGTAGATTAACATGTTATACTGCCCAGCCCTCACAAGGGGGCAGCACACAACTATCTAATGTTCTCAGGACGCCAGTCGGTCGCTTCTTTTTGGGCTTGTTCCAGTCGCTTACTTCTCATAGAAAATCTGGCAACACTGAGTGCATGACATGAAAAGAATGTTTTATTTCTGTGTCCACCTGTCTGCTTGTCTGTGAGCAGAAGGTCAGCTGATGGTGCTGGTGTTTTGTTGGGATCAGCTACCAATACTAGGGCTGTAACGATACACTCAACTCACAATTCGGTTCGTATCACGATTTTAAACCTACGGTTCGATACACCTCACGATTTCTGAAATGTATCTCCCTTGAAGTTTGGAAACACTATCATATCAAATCATAAGGTTGTTTTCTGGACTAATGGGTAATAAAACTTTGAAAGAGCGTATCACGATACTACTCTCCTAAAGACAGCAGGAGTAGAGAGAGAGAGAGAGAGGGGAGTACATTTATTAATGGGGAGGGAGGGGTAACCGGGGCGTGCCCTCACAGTTTGTCCCCCTCGGGGCCACAAACTTGCCACCTCCTAGTCAACGCATCACTTAGGAATGGGAGGCACAGTACGATACCTCTGAGTCCTGGGTGTTCTTGGTCACTTCGTTCCCAACTTTGAAAGCCAGTGTGGTTACTTATTTTGCTGAATCAGTCCTTAGACTGGGTGTATGGCGTTATCACTCCATGTAGGCAACATCTTCAAGTTATGTCAGTTGTATGTCTGTATATGGGCTTGTGTCCTCTGTTTTTGTCAGTCGTGCAATAGTCTTGTGATGTGATGTCCTGCTTTAAACGAGTCTTGCTCAGGGATACAAAATGAATTTCAGTGTAAACTGACAAGAAAGTATCATTGCATCGAATCGATCGTAGAGTGGTGGTGGTGGTGGTGGTGGGGTTGTTAGAGATGGAAAGGAGGGGAAGGGGGAGGGGGGTGTCCTGGGTGTTGTTGGTCGCTTGGTTGTTTTATAGTTGTTTACTCAGCTTCGCAGCAGCAGTGGCAACAATTGAGCCTTCGGAAGAAGTTTATAATCCTACAAAGAAATGAGAAACAGCACATATTAATTTTACTACTTAAATTGGCCTACTGTACTGCACACCTTATATCAATTGCATCCTGTATGACTGCAGATGTCGACCATCTCAGCTGCAGAGGTTGTGGTAGCATTTAAAGTAATACACTATTGGACGTCACCTGTTCTTATAGCACACATGAACACACACGCACACGCACACGCACACACTTACAATTGGGAAT
>NW_026945577.1:132500-140000 GCF_034702125.1 Engraulis encrasicolus | reverse complement strand
AGAGGCAGAGAGCAGCTGAGTGCCGCCAACATCCTCAAAGGAAATAATATTTTCCTCATCTGCCTCTTGCACCTCAATGATGCGAACCTTCCCCTGCAGAGACACACAAGCAAATTAAATATCCGTGTCAGTTCTGGTAGCCTACGCCATGTCGGTGAATAGGCTACTTTAATTGATTAATTAATTAATTTAAATAGGCTAATAATACACCTTCTGCCAACTCTTTGTGTTAATTTTTAATCAACAATAGTTTTTTTGTAATTACAATATAGGCCTAAGTGAATGATTTGTAAAAATTATATAGGTGTGTAGGCCTAATTATTAGCCCATTTGCGGTAAGTAAAAAAATAGCACTAAATCATTGACTCCACACTCACCATACTTTAAACTTGTCCAAAGTATAAAAATATTAATCAATAGCAATATCTTCGTCGCTGCTCTATCATAAACTAATTTGTAGTCAGATTGTACTTTTCTGTCTGTTTTTTTTTTTTTTTTTTTTTGGAGACGTTGCTCTGTGACGCAAACAAGCTTTTATGACATAGGCATAGGCCAAAATGGACAAAATCTGACACGTTCTACAGAACATTCTATTCACTCAAAGCCACGCAGACTAGGCTACAAGGAAACAATAAACACAAGCTAAAACTAGGCCTAAACATAGGTCTATTTTTAATAGCCTATGATAGGCTGTTAAAGTCCCCTTTCAAATGCACTCCAAATTATTAGCGTAATAAATTCGCAGGTTTCTTGGTGAAATAAAACATAACAAAGTTTCTGAGAATAAAATGGTGAGCTGAGCAGCGATATTTCCACATAAGGCTAGGAAGACCGATTAATCTATCTATTAAATTCATGCCCTTTCCAAGACCTCGTTTTTTTTTTCTAATAGCCTACATTTAATCGCATGAAGGACTTTCACTTTACGGAGATGGTTTCTATTTGCTGTTGGCATCCAGAGGGAGCTCGAGCCACAACACGTAACCGATGAGAAGTCTTTCGGACATGATTGCACCAAGCAAGGACTTAAAAAAAACCCACACATTTTAAGCAGGGCTCTCAAGTCTCACTCTTTGAGAGTGTGACACACTCATCTGAGCGAGTTCACACTCTCACACTTCACACTCTGAGGTTTTGATAACTTATCCAATCGGCGCACATTAATTCATCCAACCTATCCACAGACGCGTCAGAAATAGGTAACAGCTTTTCAGTTTTCAGACTAGTTACCACGCTATTCAGTCAATCCGAAAATAGATTGTTCGGTTGTCGGGCAGATCAGAGCAGTGGATCAGAGTTTCATCCAATAGCGCGCACAGCAGAGTTCAGAGAGAACTGTAAAATTTACGAATTGCAAGTAGGCGAACTGGAGATGCAGGAGCCAGGACCATCAGGTGATAACTTCATACAGGTGAAAATATGAGACTTGTATTAGCTAGGCTACTGTTTTTACTCCTTATACCAATATTTCCAGCCCATGTAGCCTTGACAGGGACGTTAAAAGAGAGCAAAATGGTTAACAACGCTAGCTAGGCTATAACCCCAGCTGATTGTTTGATGATCATCCCTCCCAAACATGATTGAACGTGGAGACAAGAGGAGTGGGAAATGGTCAAATATTAGACAGACTGGAGAGAATGGAGGAAGTGGTAGTAGAGAGGGCAAATAGGCCTAGGCTAAAGAAGTCAGGGGCAACCAATAGTGCTGGAGATATCATGGTATTGAATGAAAAAGGGTATTATTTGTGTCTGACGCCTAAAAAAAGTGATTGGACTTTATTATAATTTGAGCTGATGATGTCAATGCACAATAAAGAACATATGCCTACAGGTAGCCTATTTTAGGCTATCCCCCCACAATGAACATTGTCTAAAATCATCCCCCTCAATGAAAATGGTCAAAAATCACCTCCCTAACATCCCTTCTTCACATTGTGTTAAAATTGCACTTTCAACAACTACATTTTCAAAATTTTCTCGGTGGAGAAACCCCCAAACCACCAATAATTAGAATCACTCTCTGACCATCCCCAGCTGCTTTGGCTATTTTACAACTCGAGCACTGGTTAGGATTAAGCAAATTGAATACATAGTGTATTTGGTCTAATCAAACTGTTTAACTAGCGTGCTTGAAGGGAAACCTAGTGTCGATGGGTGATGATGGGTCGATGTCTGAACCCCCCCCCCCACACACACACACACACACACCCCATTTATTTATTTATTTATCTAAATCTCACTCCTAACAATCGTCAAAACTTGAGAGCCCTGTTTTAAGCATGTTCTGGTTGCGTCCTCGCCTACATTTCGGGTGGAGGAAGTTCGTGACTGTAATTACTGTCGTTGACCGCTAGAGGGAGTAAGGGACTAATTATTATGACGAGCCTTGTGTGAATGTGGTTGAACTGCAGTGAGTTGCACGCACCGATGTCAATTTTTTTTCGCCCCGAGCTGGGCTAATGTTTGTGGGCGAATTGAAGTGAGTAGGCCTAATATTTGTCTCCACCAAGTAGGCTACCTTACAGTGTTGGGCAGTAGTGCTTTACAAAAGCAGGGGTGGAAAGTAACTAATTACTTTTACTCAAGTATTGTACTTGAGTAGCTTTTATGAATACTTTGTACTTTTTAAGTATTTTTTTTAAATTAATACTTTTACTTGTACTTGAGTACATTTTGACCCAAGTACTTTACTCAATTACACTGGAACCTGGCCTGAGTAGGCTACTGAGTAAAAAAATTGACTGAGAGACAAAATGCCATGCACAATAATGCCACAATCCGCCGGAAATGAAAGATTGTGCAGGATGGCACACAGCATTTCCACTATTTTACTATCTTGTATCAATGTATTGGATGATGGCTGGTGCCAAGCAAGAGATATAGGTTATGGAGGACGATATTCAAGAAAAATAAACATGACATTCTCAAGAGGACAGCTAATTAAAAGTAACTAAGTAACTTTTACTCAAATTACATTTTAAGTGAAGTACTTTTTACTTTCACTTGAGTAGATTTTTAGATAGGTACTTTTACTTGTACTTGAGTAGAATTTAGGCAAAGTAAAGATACTTTTACTTGAGTACACATTTTCTGTACTCTTTCCACCTCTGAAAAAAAGTAATTAATTACTGTAATGCATTACGTTTTGTTGTAATGCAGTAGGCTACTAATGTAAGGCATTACAGGGGAAACACATGTAAGCTAATATTTACTTAGTTACAATGCTAAATAACTTGTTACAATTACATTACAATGACCTGGATTTTAGTGGTACTCAGTGTGGTGGATCAGAAACACCTGAACCTGATAGTTTTCAGTCTGCATGCTGCCAAAAACACCTCCTGGATGGGAGTTGAAAAAGTCATGACTCATGAGCTTGATTTACACTGAAATAAATGGCCAGATCCTCATTTAGGCCTTCAGTTCTTTTAGCGAAAGTACCATAACTAAATTAATGGAAAAGTAGTGTAATGCCTTACATTTTAAATATAGTAATATTGTAGTGTAAGGGATTAGTGTAGGGCTATGTCTCGAGGGCCGTTTACTGTCTTTGATGTCAGATACAGTATAGGCTACACCTGTACATTCATTTGTATGTGGGTGGTTGACGTTTTTAGGGGCGTAACACACACACACACACACACACACACACAAAACGTTTGTCCAATTCCTGAAAATAATGATGGAAAAAATAGAAAAAAATAAAGCACTTAGTGGTCCGTGGAATTTCGCCTTATTTTTTGCCATTTTTGGGAAAATGTGTCCTGCATCAACACATTGCATAGGCATGTCACACCGCAGGAAAATGAAGTCACACCACAGGAAATTCACTGCATTATGGCCATTTTCATCCTTATACATGACTGACATCTGAGCTCATGCTTACTTGATAATGATATTGTGTTTAATCTTAATATGTGTTTTCCTTTATAAAAAAAAAAACGTTTTTTCCTTCTATAAGAGAAGTCACACCACAGGACACAATAAAATGAACCTAAGCATTGCGTGACAGAAACATTGCAATAAGAAGACATATTAAGAGGTTAATAGTCACCTTAAACTTCCACAACACTCTCCAATAACTGAGGTACTGACTGGTTAGGAGCCAGTCTTTAAGACCCTTGTAGTTGGCCTTGCAGCTGCCCATTCACAAACATTGACATACATGTCACCCCACAGGACGCAATTTGTGTTACGAAATTGAACTTGTAGTTAATATTACTGTCTTGAGTTTTTGTTGCATTCACATATCTTAATATAAAGCTAATATTTATGCAATCATGCCAAATGCTTCATACATTATTCAAAATGTTGTTGGTTAATTTATATATATATATATATTATATTCCAGGTTTCACTAATGTTACAGTCACACTGCAGGATACAGTATTTGACATATAAACCTTTACATAAATCTTTACAAAAATGTTTCTTCTCATCTAAGACTAATATGAAACATAATGCACCACATCTTCTTTATTGACATTTGCTTTTAAGAGGAAAAATAACAGTTTTGTAGGTTTTTATCCAATGTTACAAAAAAACAAGGCGTCACGTCTCCCACCCATGTGTTCCTGTAAACCAGGGGTGAGGAACCTATGTCTTGAGGGCCGTATTACGCCCCTTCACATGAAATAGGCCTATGACATGTTTTGTAAAGGAATCTTAGAAATTAGATCAGACATTTGCAATACAATTAGGTTATATTTAGAGGACCTAGAGAAGGTGGGGTCTGTTTTAAAGGTGGCTGCCTTCAATATAGGCCCAAAGTGCAGCAGGACATCCTGGTTTGTGTTCGTATGGCCCTTGGAGGACTTTTATGGCCCTTGAAGAAATTTGAATTGGCCCCTCGAATGAAAAAGGTTCCCCACCCCTGCTCTAGTAGATCAGATTAATGGTGTCACTAAATGGGACTGCTTAAGATAAAGAAGACTTCAGCGCAGGACATCAGAAATAAACGAGAAAGCGCAGATGGCTTCTCGTTTTTAATATGGCCACAATATCGCCTCAATACGCATAATATGCAATGCCTATTATTATTTATCATGAAACCTCAAATCGGAAATAATAACCTTAGCTCGTACCCAGCACTTTTCAAACCTTACTCAGGTTGGTAATTGTCCCCAGCATTTTTGAAATCAAACGCCCATGGGTAGACCCAGTGGCGGAACAATTGTACACGGGGTCCCAGGGCAAAACACTTATAGGACCCCCTACATGGCCTGACAAGATCACAATTGGGCCCCCACCACCAATGGAAGAGTGCCCTGGGCCCAGGGGCAAATGCCCTGCTCGCCCTCCCTATAGCTCCGGCCCTGGGTAGACCTATAGGACAAATAAGGTGAATGTAACCAAAATCTGTCGAAACAGAGATATAAGCAGTGACTCAGAGTTCAGATTTCATTTGTGAATTCTAGTTTATTAACTAAAGTAAATCAAATGTTCACATTTCCAGCACATTTAAATGGTACGACTGGCAATACAATTTCATCATTGTATGGCAGGTGGACATATTACACACTTTTTGTATCAAAAATATTTTTTAGGTTGACATGCATTTTTTTAACTTTGAATTTCCAACTTCAGACTCACATTGCAAGTTATTTCATCAAATTGTGTACATACACAGATACAAAAGAATAGAGTAGGCTACATCATTATCATCTTGGAGTGTACTATACTACAGAGCAGACGCTGGAGCCTTGCAGGCAGATGATGTTCTCTCTACAAAGGCTGAAGAATACAACACTAAATAAAACTAGAAATGCAATTAGAGAGTGCAGACCTCTGCCAAGGAAGCTGTTAGATAGAATATTTGACTATGTTACAACCTAAATGTTTTCAAGTCTTTCTGCCTTGTTATTGTGGAGTTAGAAACTGGAATGTCACGCAATGGTGAAGAATCTTTAAAAAAAATCCTGTATCCGGATCATGACAGACAGACAGAGTGACAAACAGAGAAACCAACGCGACCGGAAAGACAATTTTCTTGGCGGAGGTAATAAATGAATACCTTTTCAATAAAACTACCAAAAAATATATCACCACCTACATATTGGAGGTTGATGCATGCTCCATTCTCCACTGCTTCCTGCCACCATCTCTTCTATCTTGTCCAGCAGCTCTGTCACCTGGCCACCATCACTCTTCTTATTGTCTACAACATGGTACCTGTTCCCACATTTCTCTACAACCCACTGCAGAGCCTCTCCTCCACTCTCAATGTGCTGCTCAATGCTTGTGTCTCCTAGCCAGTCCCCATTGGTGAACAGCACTATAGTGTGACTCCAGACTCTCTCACCCAGAAGCTCCATGTGTTCCTGCACTGCTCTTCTGTTTGTCTCTGTGAATGACTGACTCACATTAATGACTAGTACTAGAGCATGGGGTCCTGGAGGACACAGACACACACATAGAATGATCTCTCCTTTATCACATTCAGGAGTTTGCTCTACAGTGTTTTTTTTTCTCCATCCTGGTGCCTCCACTACAGTGATGTGTCTACCTGCTGTTTCTCCTTCTCTCTTCACACACTCAGCTGTTCTCCCTGCAGTACCAAACTCCTGTCTGCCCAGGATGGTGTTTCCAGATGAACTCTTCCCAGCATTTCGTACTCCCAGCAGCACAATCCTCATGTCTGAGATATGTGGAACACCACCTGAAAAGAAAATGGTAAAAGCAAAGTTTTAAGATTTCAAATGTTTGTGAATGGTAGATGTAAAGCAGAAAATATATACTGTATCTCAGTGTGGCACATCTACTGTACTGTGTGTGTGTGTGCGCGCGCATACGTGTGTGCGTGTTTGTTCCTGTGTGTGTTAATGCACAAAGAAACAAAACGTGTTTTGAATTTGTTTTGCCAAAAGGAGTGTGTTGTTGTAACAACTGTATGATGTGTGTGTGTGTGTGTGTGTGTGTGTGTGTGTGTGTGTGTGTGTGTGTGTGTGTGTGTGTGTGTGTGTGTGTGTGTGTGTGTCAGAGGGACACACAGACAGAGGGAAAGGAGGGAGTATGACTGGAAATGTGTCTCACCTGCTGATGATCTGAGAGTCTCTCTCTGTTTCTTCACCTTCATCTTCCTCTCCTCTGCTCTTCTCTTTTCTTCCTTCTTCCTCTTCATCAATCCATTTATGATCTTTGCATCAAAGTCTACATGATGACCTCTGTTTCCTGCCACCATCTCTTCTATCTTCTCCAGCAGCTCTGTCACCTGGCCACCATCACTCTTCTCATTGTCTACAACATGGTACCTGTTCCCACATTTCTCTACAACCCACTGCAGAGCCTCTCCTCCACTCTCAATGTGCTGCTCAATGCTTGTGTCTCCCAGCCAGCCCCCTATGGTGAACAGCAGTATAGTGTGACTCCAGACTCTCTCACCTAGAAGCTCCATGTGTTCCTGCACTGCTCTTCTGAATGTCTCTGTGAACGACTCACACACCCTAATGACTAGTACTAGAGCAGGGGGTCCTGGAGGACACAGAGACACACTGAGGACAAT